>NW_021638286.1:0-64661 GCF_900090045.1 Plasmodium malariae
TTTTTTTTTTTTTTTTTTTTTTTATGAACAAAATTCTTATATAAATTAAAACATAAAACGGTCGAACTATGGGAATGTAAAAAAGATACAAATAAATATATTTCTAAATGGGAAAATAACTACATATTATGAAGTAATAGGATAAAATAGAATTACAGAAATTTTTGTAATTATATTGTATTAATTCAAGAATAGTGTTACAATTTATTTATTTGTTTTGTTTCCTTATTCCAAATTATAATTTTTTCCAAGTTTAACATTTTCGGAAAAATTAATATTAACTGCATTTTTGTATAGGTATATTAATATCTTAGTACTTTTATTGAAAACAAGTATTAATATATTGTTTTAATGGATAATATTACAGAAATAAAAAACGTATATATAATTGTAATATATTTGAAGTGCTTCAATTTCAAACTTCATATTTAATGATTTTTTATTTCTTTTTATTACTTATTACTTTATATTCATTTTCTTTATTTTTTAGAGACATTACAAAATTTAAATAATATATTTCATTAACAGACTTTTTTCTTATATATCATCTAGATGTATTTTGGATGTATACCTATAAATTTATAATATCTGTTTTTCTTCTATTTTCATCAGATTTGTCTAGTGCCCCATAGTTAACTACAGAATTTCTATATACGTTATTTCTCTTATCAAGTTTTCTATCTCATTCCTGAAACTATCATTTCCTATATGAGCATGGATTTCTTTATTTTGTATATATCCTAAATCATTGCTGTTATATTCAATTATATTTTCTGTAATTTCTGGCATTTTATCTGAACTTAATCTTTTTTTCAGTTCATTTAAGGAACTATCGAAATATGATTCCTTATTTTCAAAGTTCACCTCCTTTTTACATTCTTCTAATATCGTCATAAAAACTAGAATACATAGCTTTCTTACTAATTTTCGTTTTGCATATTTATAGAATTCTTCATAATTTTCCTTGATTTGGAATTCTTCTATATTCATTAATGATACATAATTTTTAGTATCTTCATTTAGATATTCATCTGATATATTGTGAAAATCCTCTGAGGATTCATTGAAGCATTCATGTTCCAAATATTGCTCTATAATAGTACCCTTTTTGATATCCATTGTTTCCATATATCTTTTTCTTTCTAAAAATAGAACTTTGTGATTTTCATTAGAAGATTTTATTTTTAATTTTACCATTTCTTGCATATAAGCTAGTTCTTTTTTCCATTCATTTTTTAAATTATTAAACCAATCCTGTTTTTCAATTTTTCAGAAATATATCTATGCCTTTCTATCCATTTATTCCATAGAATATTTTGTTTTGTAATATCATTGCTACTTTTAATATTTTCTGTTATTAAATTATCATTTTTAAATTAGGATAGGCATTATATTCCTTTTTTGTGAACTCATCTATGCATATTTTTAAGAATTCTTCTTTGTTGTTTTCCCATTCTTCATTTCTGCATACTTCGAGTACTTCCATATGTACTTCTATTATGGTTTTGGATCTGTCTTTTTTTCGATTTGGCAAGTTTATATTTTTTTTAAATTCATTTATTTTAATTTTTTTTACGATTTCTTTTTCATCATATATTGGGTGTTCTAAATGATCATCTGTTAAAAACTTACTTTTGTTTTTAGAAAATGAAGGTAATAGTAATCTCAAGAATTTCACGTGCCTTCGTTTTATTTTTTTTTTTTTTTTAATCATTCCTATTAAAGCGTACTATAAAAAAAAAATTTCTTATATAATAAATTATTACAGTAATAAAATTTTTATATTATTTTAAAATTTTAATTTTTATTTTACTTTAATAAACAGGCATAATAAAATAATAACTAGTGAATTTATTAAAATTGACGATATATTTGTGTTATTCATGTTTTCTGCTGAACCCATAAGAACATTTTAAATATGTGTATTACTTTTAGGAGTTATATCAAAAGTATTTTATGCAAAATGGGTTGTACCTGGAATTTTAGAGAGTTTAGCAATAAGAGGATATCCTGATGGAAGAATTGATAACGTAGGAAATGGCAGAGCATTATCAGGAGGGGCTTCTTCATTTTCACGAACTACATTTGGTAATGGAGAATCTACTTGTGTTACTTGATATTTATTTTTAGTTCCTGTATGAGATATTGACGTTTGTTCTTGTGGAGATGATGTGCCTGGAATTTCTTTCGCTACATGTTGCTCATCTAAAGGCTCGAATGACGATGATTCTTGAAGTTGAGTTTGTGGATCATGATGAATCTGCTGTTTAGTCTCATTATCAATTATATCTGGAACATGTGTGCCTTCGTTTTCAGTATGAGGTGTTGATGAATATTGATCTTTACCTGAAGCTTCCATTTGTGTATCTCTAACATTTTCCTCAGATACAAAATTACAGCTTGTATCTATGTAGGAGGGTGAGCATTCAAGAGGTTCTTTAAAAGTTTCTTCATCCATTATGTTACACATGGATTTTTTTTTTGTTTTATGACAATCTTTAAATAGATTTTTTTTGTTCTCAAAATAAATCTTCCTATCATCAAGCCATTCCCTATATTCTATACATTTCCTTAAATATTCATTATTACAATTACTTAGGTGATTTTTTTTTAACGCTTTTATTTGATTCAGATGTGTCCTTCTTTTATCACAGAAATCTTCTTCTTGATATTTTAATTGTAAAATTTCTTTATCTTTTTGCTCTAAAATCATAGGACATCCTCCATGATGACTAGTCAGATTATTATAGTAACGTTTCAACCAATGCTTTAATGCTAGTTCCCACATTGATTGATTCTCATATCTTGGTGCAACCTTTTTATTAATTAGGTAATCAGCCAATCCTAAGCATTCTTGCCTAAATGTTTGTTTATTTTTCTCATTTTTTAAGGTAGAAGTTTTATTTTTTATATAATCTTGAATAGCTTTAAATGTGGGTTTTGTAACATAACTCCATGCCGTCAAACCGTGGAAAGTCGAATGCTAAATTTAAAAGAATTATTAAAAATTATTTAAGGATTAATTTAAACCTTAATTGTACTATCACTTTTTTTTTATCATAAATAAATAATATATGCAAAAATTTAATCACATTAAAAAGCAGTTAATATTACCGACGTTATACAATTGTCCATAATGATTCTATATTATACTATAGTTTGTTGTAAATGAAAATATAAAAGAGAAATACAAATTTATATCTTTTATCAATTTAGTATTTTTAAAACTTATATATATTAATTAAAAGAAATTTTTAAATGATCAATTCATAGTAATTCATATGAGAAGTATAATGTAATTGAATACATTAATATTTATTTTATGGATTTTTTTTTTTTACCTTATATATATCATAACTGTTTATATGTCCTAGTAATATTATTATATTAAATCACAGTTAAGTATATATTATTATAAAATAATTCACAATTCACGTATTGAGAAAACGTTAAATAGCTACCTAAATAAAATTACGTATAATATCATGTAACATAATATTTACTCTATAAAAATGTTATTAATATATGTAATGAAGTTTTAATTTATTTTTTATTAACACAGATATATGTATATATAAATATTATTACATTTATTAATATAAATTATACTTTTTATTCTATATTTCCGAAAATATATTATTTATAGTACAAACAATTATTCGTACTGATCGTTTTCTTTTTATTGTGTTAATTTTATACTTACGTTTTGTATAAAATATTATGGTGCTATAATTATTATGTTAATAGTTTTTTATATTTCTACATTATATTTGTATTTGAGAATTAAAAATATATAAATTAAATCACATTGTTTCTATAGTTGTGAAAAGTATACATTATTATAATATACATATAACTTTTCATATTATGTACATGTGAGACACCTAAAAATAAATGATTTATGGTATATAGGTTATGCTATAAGGTAGTTTTAAAAATATACTTCATTATATACATAGATACTTCTCGATATGCCTGTTGTCACTTTTGGATATAAATTATTTAATATTACCAAAATTTAATTTATAAAATGCATTAGTTATATTAAATAATTAAAATTATTTTGGATACTTATACATAATATGAAAAATTATTAGTACACGCTATAGCGCAATTAATTAAATCATATAATTAAAAAAGGTAAAACAAATTATAATCCTTTAATGAATAATAATAATATAATTCCGTGTAAATAGAATAATAACTTACATTATTTGATAAACATACAGTGATATTTCACGATTATTTTTTTGTAAATATTCATAGATATATTTTAATATGCATATTAAAATAATGCTTTTTAGTTTTAGTTTTTATTCTTCATTTGAGAGATATATGAAAATATATTTTTAACACTATATAAAAATGTTTATTTGGCAGGTAAAATAAATAATATAATATGTTAAATCATAATGCGTTTAAAAAAAATAGTTGGTAAATAAAATTACAGAACAGTTTAAACATAACACGAAATTCATTGATTATTCTATCATAATATAAATAAACTATTACATTTTATAATGTTTCATTTGAAATAAAAATATAACGATAAATAATGGTGTGGAAAATAAACGAAAAAAAAAAATATATATATTTTAATATGAATTTTTGTAAATAATTACTTAAGATAAAAAATTCAGCTTTTATATTTATGATTAAACAATTCTTTATTTAAAGAATTATTGGTTTAATTTTTTTTATTTTTTGAACTTATATTTATGAAAATTGTTTGATTTATTCTTTCTTTTTATTTTAATACCTTATAGTCTCTCCCATTTTTTTTTAAATATATTGATTTATAATGATATATATGGGAATATATATAAATAAAATTTATCGTTTTTTAGAATGGTATATTTAAATTATTTTATTTGAATACATTATAAATCTGATAAAAATAATACATAAAATAAATATAAATTGTGGCGATATATAGAAACATAAAAGAAAATATAGCTTATTAAAATGTAAGAAAATATGCTCAAAGAAGGGCCTAATAGTTGTTTACAAAAGTATACAACAATTTTTTTCTATTTTTTTTGTTTGTTTTACTCTTTTATAAGTATATTAAAATATTTTTTTTTTAATATATTTTTAAATATATTTTTTTAAATATATTATTGATTATATCGTATAATCATACATTTTGTGCGTCATAATTAATTTAGATTAATGAAAAATTAAATTAATATATATTTATATGAATTATTGAATATTTTGTTATACTACTACGATCGTTTTATTTATTTATATATTTATAAAGCATTATTTAATATTAAATAAGATATATTGAAAAATTAAATTTTTCATATCAAATAGGCTATTGGAATTCCATTACATATATATATATATATTAATGACGTAGAGCAGGAAGTAACTGGATGTATATATATGATTAATCCAATTTAAGTTTATTAAGTGAATTTAATCAATATATTATAATTTTTTCTTATTTAATATATATAATTGCCGAGTACCCTAGCTGACATGTATGATATTATTAAAAGCCTTTAACTATTTAAATTTATAATTTATATTATTTCATAAAAAAAGTTTTCATAATATACATATTATAATAGTGAATACAGCATTAAAAAAAATATAAATGAAAAATATTATTAAAAGAATTATTTTCTGATAAATATCTTTTGATTTGTACTATAATCTTTTAGTTATATATATAAATATATAGTCGCATCATATTATACAAAACACGTGTTTTTATATATAATTTTATCCATAATTTAATGAATTTTATTTATTTACATTATCCTAATGTAAAATATATGATATTATAGTACAGTTTTAATTAATACATTTTAATCTTAATGTATTATATATTATTGTTTTATGTGTAATTTATATAACATAAAATTGTATGGATTTAGCAAGGATCTTTTAAAATTAGAGTTCTGTAATTTATTATATTTCTTATTATTTTATTATAAGAATAAAATATTATTATGTATGTCTATTTATACATTAAATGATAATATATTCTTACTATTACAAATATTTATGCAATATAATGATAATTCTCTTTATCATCACATCTATAGATAAAGTAACGATTAACAAATTATTATTTTATCCTTTCTATTAATTTTCCATTTATATATAATGTGGATTGTTTCCTACAAGAAGCAGAGTGTATCCTAAAAACGTATATCTTAAACAATAATATGGATATTGGTTATTCAGTTAAAATCTATAATTTTTCTTATTTTCAATATTTATATCTTATAACTTATATTTTGTCATAAAATATTGGTACATTAATATTTTGTATCTTTCTAAAACTTATTAACAAAGATCTTTATATATGAAATTTTTATAGTTTTGTTAGAATAATTCTCTTAAAATATTATATTTCTGGTAATGATTTTAAAAAACGTTATTAGTGCCTTTTTTCTTTTTGGTGTTTTTTTAAAACACCTTTCAATGTACTTGTTCAGGAATTTGTTTTGTAACTACAAAAGTTATTATTATTGAACTTTTATAAATTAGAGTTATTTACACAATAGTGTTCTATATAGTATGTACTGTGAGTTACATATGTATAATAATTTTCAGAACAATGATTATTTCTTTAATCATTTTGTTCATCTAGATATTTCAATATTTTATTTTATTTTTTTATTGATAGCAGTATCATTTTTTAAATGAAGTTAAATAATATTAAAAAATATAGTTATTTGTAAGATATCAATACAACAATAATTTCTTGTAATAGATTATGTGGATTGCAGAATAGAATTATTATTTTTCGTAGGAATAATATGTAGTTCAACAAAAAAAAAAAATATGAAAAATAATAGAGTAAATGTTAATGAAATTATTGGAAATTTTAGACAAATTCGTACTACATATTATTGTAATATGTTTATTCTCGTGTGTTTGACCGCTAGACTGAATGCTTTATAAGAAGAGCAATTCATTAAAACATAGAAGCTTCATACACCTCAGTAAATAAATTTTATAAGTAGTAACCTATTGCTGTTAGTTTTATAATTTTTACAAGTTCCATATTAATATTTGAAAATTTGCAATTTCAAGCAAAAATTATTTATCTCTTGTACAATATATATATATTATTATATCGCAGGTTTGAATTTTTCAAAATTCACAAAAAGTCTATGTATTTATTGAATATTATGAACTTTTCGGAAACAGTATAACATATATATTAAAAAAAAAAAGGGGGTGGTTATGAAGTTTTTCCTTATTTTAAAAAAAAAAATATAAATATAGATAACATAATTATATCTGTAACCTTATAAATGATATATTAAATTCTATATAAATTGAATATTGAAGTGAATAGTTCATAATTCGTAAATATTTTACTATATAACTTTTATAAATATTATTATGATAATATGAAATTTAATATTATTTATTACATAACTATTTTTATTTTAATGTATTATATATATAAAAGGCATAATATGAAAAGCACGTAAATTTTATTAAATTAAAATATATATATATACATATATGATTACACATATAAGCTATTTTATATACACATAATAAGGAGATATTTTAATATTTCCCAAGAAAATTAATATATTTTCTAATGAAATTTAAATTAAAAATAAAATATAAATAATTTAGATAAATAAAAAATACTGTTTAAAAAGGACAAAAAAAAATATTTATAAATAATAGGTGATACCAAAAATGCAAAAGTCCAATTATATCTAAATTTAACATAATTTTATAATATACTGCACTTACGTTTTATAGTGATTTTATGGTATATATTTATGTTTTTGTATATATTAAAAATTGTTTATTGTATATATTATATAGTAACATTATCTGTAATAAAAGAACGAAAACTGAAAAGTGTGAGAAAACAAACAAGTAATGAAATAAGTGTGTTCATAAATATGATATATATACATATATATACAATAAAATAATAAAAATATAATAATGTTAATTTTTTTTAGTTCTAAAATAGGGATATAAATTTATCTATTTTTACTCTTTTTTAATTTTCTAAATATACGCTTAGAATATAGTACTTCTTCAGAACAGTAGTGTAAAGTTATATTTCAGATGTTTACAATAATTTTTGGTGCTCATCATATTTTTACAATTAATGTTCTCTTTTCAATAACGTATAAGGTTTAGAAAAATTTTAGCACAATATATTATCGTTGTTAAAAGTATTTTTAATAGAATATTATTTATTTATATATTTATGTAGGTTTATTATAGAGTAGCAGTAAAATATGTTCCTCACACCTAGCATCTTTATAAAAATAAATAAAAAATAATAATTTCTTCTTAAAATCTTTAATAGAAAAAGTAATGTATCACATATACTAGTAGATTATATTGTTATTTGTTTTAATTGGTTATATGAATGTTATATCCTGTATATTATTAATAAATTTATTACCATTTAATATATTTTTATATAATGAAAAAGAATAAAATATTTTTTAAACATATTATTTTCCATTCCCTTTCTCTCTATTTTTTTTTTTTTTTTTACTTCAATAATATTTCTTTTAATTACATATAATTAATTAAAAATATATAAAATAACTAAATACCTGAATATAATTTTTTTTTTTTTTAAATAACGGTATAAATTAAACTTAAATTAATATCATATTTTTGAAAAAATATGATAGAAAAATAAAAAAATTAAATATATAAGTGATTTTAAAATGCATATTTATTTCGTACAAAAGATGGTAACCTATAAAAAAGATTTTTTAATTGTGTTATTGATTACAAAAGTGGGAATGTATCCAAAGTGTAACTAACAATTTTTTTATAATTTACATAACACAGAATGTTGTTTTTTTTGATTATTATTACTTTTATTATATCGTTACGATAATTAGTATTTTACTAAAAATGATTATTTATCAAGAATATAATGTTTATAAAATAAAAATTATTAACATGAAAAAATAATTAAAATTAAAAATTGTTTTAACCTCTATAGTAATACATTATTACAAATATACTGTATACATTCTATATTATATCGAAAGTTAAATATTTTCAAATAATAGGAAATGAAATATTTTTTCTCTTCATTTATCATGAAAAGGATTCACAAATATATTATTTAATTAGTACACTAAATGAAATAATAAAATAATGTATTAGAATAATTACTAATAAATTTAAATCATTTTATTTTAATGAAAGTTTATTTTTTATAAATATTGTTAAGGTAAACATTTTATAATACCTTTTTAAATGTATATTTTTTTTTTTATATATGTTGCATAATTCATTACAGTTATATACATTTCATTGAGTAATTACGAAGAAATTATTAATTTTTTATTTTTATTTTTAAATATACTAACGTACACCATTATTAATATATTATATTATTATTAATTTTTTTTTTTTTCCAAATATATTAATAATATCAAAGATGTATATCAAGGAACAAAATATCAAATCTCTGTTTTTAATTAAAATTTCTATGCTTATTCTTTTTACTTGGTTATGCCATTTTATAAATGACATGGTATGATAATATTATATAAGGAAATTGTTCGGTATATATTTTGTTAGTGTTTTTTTTTTTTTTATAAATACTACTTTTTATAATGGAATTATTTATTCTATTAAATAAAAAATATTTACATTTTTCTTTTTTCTAGAATGGGTTTATCAAGTCTTCGGATGAAAGTTACACTCTTGGTAGCGTTTTAAAAAAAAGAACTTATAGATTACTAGCTGAATATAAAGAGGGTAAGGGCTCAAATATTGTAGTATTAAAAGATATGCCAAATTATAAAGAGTGTAAAAATAAAGATAAATCTAATAATAAAAAAGGGGGAATACGAAAAAACGGAAAACCCAATAAATCATTAAGTAAGAAGAGATTCTATACAAAACTTACGGATTATAATGATGGAATGTCTGATAGAAAATATTTCCATTTTGAAAAAAAATGGATTAGAAAAAAACATTATGAGCTCTTCCAAGAACAGAATAAAAGAATTAGTGATAAAAATTTAAAAAAAATAAAATTTAGAAGTTACGGATTTGCAGTTGCTGTTTTTTTTCTTTTTTTTTTGTTTGGAATAGGATTCCCTATATTACAAGGTTTGGAGCTGCTTAAGCCTCTACAGACGCAGCTTCTAGGGATATTAAGTGAGATCATAGGTAATCCCACTGTAGTACAACACTTTATTTGTTCAATATTTTATGGAGTACTTATAATAATATTAGCTATAATAATTATAATAACTATTCCTAAGATCTTAATAAATAATGAAAAATATAAAAAATATAAGTTGTTGGATGGAAAATAAATAATTAGTATGTATTATCATGTCAGGAAGTTATTAATATGAAGTAACAACTATAATATCTTTAGATATATGTTCTTTGTAAACATAGCTACAATTGAAGTAATTTTATAGATGCACGTGTGTATATCATATCATGTTTTTACGAAAAGTAAGAAATTATGTTCTTAACTTTTTTGTGAGTTTGAAAGTTTTAAAGATTTTAATTTTTTATTATAAATTACTGCTTGAAAATAATTAAATATTATTGCTTAATATATATATTTGTTCATTAAAATAGATACATATATAGAATATATATAGTAGAATTAGAATTAGTATATAATAAAAAAATTAATATAATTTCATGGATATACTGTAATAAATTATATTTTAAATGAAAAAATATTGTGTCCTATTTGTTATCTTGTTCTGGTTTAAAATTATTATTTGTATATAAATTGAGGAAACTATATAATTAGGTTTTTATTAAAAGTAAATATGTCTTTTTTTTGTATTTATTTGGGAAAAGTGAACGTATTATATAATACTGATATATATATATGACTAGAAAGTATATTTTTACTTAAATTTTGAAACCTGAATAATTTAAACTAAAAACTAAATTACAAATAATTTACTTATATTACAAGAAATATAAAATTATGCACAAACAATTTTTTAAAAAGTAATGAAAAAAAAATAAAATTAATATATTATATAATTGTATTGGTGGAATATATTTTTTTACATCTGAACATATAAAATTTTATTAACATTCGTATTATTATAATAAATTTATAAAATTAATATTTTATAGTAAATACTTCTTTCTCACTTTTTATTAAACTTAGATTAATTTATCAGATAATTTTATGTATATTAATTTAAAAGAATTGTATTATCCAAAGCAGCAGAACAAAATAACAAAAAAATTTTACTAGGAATATCAATAAATAGTGCATATTAATATAAAATAATAACAGATATAATTATGAGGAAATAAAAGTATAGGATCATGTTAAACGTTCGCGAAATGCATAGGGAATGAAGAGCGAAGAGCCTCAAGAGTCCAGCTTGTAGAGACTGGATTTAGGACTGGAATTATGAGTACAATTAAGCTTGCAGTTAAATCATAAACTGAAGGTAATGCTAACCCAGTAAGGCAGTATGAAATTGTGTATTTTTTTTGACTTTTTTGCTTATCATGTGCAGTATAATTCTTTTTGTTTTCATAATTAAAAAAATTACATTTATTCCAGGAGCTCATATGGTGTACAGATGATCTATATTTTGAGTGCAATTTTTTAAAGATTTGGATATGTATTTATTGTTCTGAATATTATCAGAAAGTTCTTATTTTGGAGTTTTTATTTTAAAATTATTCTTAAAATTAAAATCTTTATGTTTTTGAGGTTTTTTAGGTTGCATTAAATAATTCAGTTTATTGTGATAAGAATCATCCTATACTGATTCGTTATCTTGTTCTTGAAAAAGGTTATTATTTTTTAATGCATGCTGTTTTTTTTTCAATTGCTTCAGTACTTTCGTATTTTAAATTATTTATTCTTTCTTTTAAAAATTTATATTTATCTCCATCCGATGCTCTTGTTTCACTAGTTAACAATCTTCCAAATTTAACAGTTAATATGTCATTTCGGTTCAAATCCTTGTTCCATGATTTATCCCAGTTGGCTGAGTAATGTTGAAGATTCATATGAAATATTCCAAAAATATATATTTATATATTATATGAATAAAATATTATTCCCATAGAGAAACATAAAATAAAAAAAAAAGAAAAGAAATCGTAGTATAATTACTATGATACGAGATCAGCGTATTTGAATATCCATATTAGACAGGAAAAAATTAAAGCTTTAATGAAAAAGATAAGCAATTTCGCATTCTGTTTTATAATGTATTTTTTTGAAGTTGTAAAAACTTATATATAATTTACAAGGTATATTTGTTTTTTTTGAAAAGTATGAGTAAATGATTAATCTATAACTTGTTTTAATTATTTACTATTTTGTCGATATAACAAGTCTTTATATTTTTTTATTAAAAAAAAATATAACTGTAGTGCGTACTGAAGTACAAGAAAAAAGTTACAATTAAAAAAAATATATTTTGATAAAGGCTATAATTAAAAATATTATTAATTTATATTATTCAAATGAAAAAAATATAAAACGATTTAATAAGTATTTTAAGGGTAATATTGTATTAATATAATAACACAACATACAAAAATTTTATTTTTAAAATATATATATATATATATATATATATATATATATACGTATCATTTATTGATCAATTATTTCCTTAAGGAGGATATGAAATTAGGTAAAATTCTAGTAATAAAATATACATTAGAATACCTTCGAAAAATATTTTAAGAACAATTAAGGATAGTTCCGTTGTTAAAAAATATTATGGAAATTTTTTTATAAATTTTCTACTAACTATCCTGTTGTAATTATTTTTGATATGAATTTGGTAAAAATTATTAATCAAAAAGAAGAAAAAATATATATATGAATAACAAAATTATTATATATTCAATTTACATTATATATATTATTAGATATTAATAGATTTGATCATGAGTAATTAATAAAAACTAAGATGACAAAATGTAATCATTTAACATATATTTATTTTTATTGTTAATTTATAAATAATATATGAAATTTTTATTTTGTATAATAATTTAGCTTCGTGTTCTCTTAATTCTAAGCAGAATATGTATGTTTATATGTAAAGTCAGAAATACCAGTAACGTAGCGACAAAAAGAATATTAAAACCATAAAATTTTAACTGTAATTATTTGTCTTTTTGTAAGTGTTTCAAAAATACAAACAAAATATGATATAATAATAAAAAGAACAATCAAATTAAACATTTTATTTTAAAAATAATTAAATTTTTTTTTTTTTTTTATATAATAAGATTATTATTATTTGTTAAAAAATTTTATGTTAATTTTTTCCATTGAGAAAGCATTAGTAAAAGAAATTGATAAATTAAATTTAAATATTTTTTAAACATGTTTCAATGTAGTTTTCAAAAAATGTCTTTTTTTTTCATAAGATAAAAATTAGCAGAAAAAAAATAAAAAATTAAAAAGATTTATTCATTGGTTTATATGAATTATTTTATTTATTTATTATAATTTTTTTTTCTTTTTACATCTGTCTTTAAAATAACTCACAAAAAATTATATTTATAAAGCGTATAAATATTTATATTTAAAATAAATTTTTGCAAAGTTAATTATTAAGAATGATCCACTATAAAAAAGCAGAAAAAAAATTTAGGGAATTCTGTTATTGTAATGTAATGTGATACTGAAATTATGCAAATGAAAAAAAGAAAAACAAAATAGTTGCTACTTTTGCTTTATATGTTTACCTTATATGTAAATTTATAATTAAAATATTAATAAAAGGTATAAAAATCCAATATTAGATATTGATAAAAATACATCATCATTTGTTAATTTATGAAGAACAAATTTATCGGAAAAAAAATCATCTTTGAATAGAAGTCAATAACATTAAAAATAAAATAATACAGTTTACGGTTAATTTTTTAATTATTCACTTAGTATTTTAATTTATTAGTTCTATGCATTTGTTAATTATATAGTAATTATTTCTATTTAAGAAAAAAAGAATTAAAGAGTTTTATGAATATATATGTTCTTTTTTATTTATTAGTACACAAAATAAAAATAAGATAAAGAGGTAAATACTAAATTGGACAGATATATACTAGATATCTAATATCGGCATATAAAAAAGGAACTTTAGTTTTGGTTATATCATATTTAAAATGTAAAAAATAGAAAATTTTGATTTTTGTTAAACAATTAAATGTAATTTATTATTTATATATTTCATAAAAATGTAAGTAGTCCACCTAATTATTATAGTACAAATATGTAAAAAAGTTTGCTGTATTATTTTGATGCATTAATCATTTTTTTCTGCAAAAAAATCATAAAATTTTTATAAAATAAAAACATGCATCAGTAGAATTAATGATATTTCGGTAATTCAAGAAAACATTGTTAGTTGCAGGGGGAAAAAAAAGAAAAGAAAAAAGATATGAACATAAACATTATAAAATCCATTCTTTTAAATTTAATAAAATATTTTTGTGTCTATATTATATATTTTTTATATATAAATGATGGTAATTTTTTTATTGCTGAAATTATTTTCTATAGAATAATAGACTTTTTAGTATAATTTTGAATTGATTCTTTCTCTATGTAACTAATTTTTATATAATATGTTAAATATATGTTATGTTTGTATTAAGTAAAACAATAAGGAAATGCTACTACATTATTATTATATTTTACTCATTCTTTATGATATCATCCAATATACAGTATGTACATATATGTATATATACATATATAGTTTAATAAATAATCTCGATAAATTAAAAACTATGGGTATAATATAATAAGAAAGTAAATAATGACTTTTAATTAAATATAAATATGCACAATACGCTGAATACTTTATTCCGTAATAAATTTATGATTGTTATAGAAATATGGGGTGGAAAATAATAATAAATCCTTTCTCATTATGAAAATTTATTAATTTTCTTTTTTTTATGAAATTCTCACTTGTAAAATTCTATGATTTAATTACAATATATACATTTTTTGTACTATCTTTATATATATATTTTTTTTTTTTGTTGTTTGTTACATTTTTTTAAACAAAATTTTCTTATTACGAAATAGAACACATAATGAATTAATAAAATATATTTTTAAATATTACATTTAGTTTCCAATTAGTAAAACTATAAACCAAAAGAACAATAGAGATTCTTCTTTTCATTACAGAATTGGTGTGTTATTAGAATAATACATAATAGAATCTGAATCAAAAAATGTAATTAAGAAAAAAAAGACATTATCAAGTGATGAAGATGAAAATAAAGAAAAGAAAAGAACAAACTTATGTTAGAAAACCTGAGAAAAAATATTAATTTAAAGAAAATAGAAGGATTAGTTAAATTAAAAGATATAAGGAATAACTTAAACAAAAATTTATAGACTTAAAACATCCATTAAACTCTGGAAATAGAATAAATTTATTACTAAGAAAAAAAGTTCTACATCAAAATCTCTCAAAAAAGAGAGGAAATATATTTGAAAATAGTATATTGGATATAGTGCGCTATATAGATATAAAAAAAAAGATCGAAATATAATTAAAGTATTTATAATAAAATAGATTTATGCAATTTATAAATATTACTTGCTATAACACTTTTGAAATTATTACGCTTGTTTCTTTGTTTTATATATCTATTATATAAAGCTTTAATATTCTCTAGTATATGTAATATGAAACTTACTTGTCTTTACATAGATATTCCAAAGTATGTCATGTAATCGAAAAGAATAGATAGTAATGGTTTTTGCCAAAATATTTGTTCACAAAACTATATATATTATGAAGGTAATAGAAATTTTTTGTATTCTTAGTAACAAAACACCTTGAAAAAATATAGCATCAGTATGTAATCTTTATGAAATCACACATATATACGTAAATATTTTGATATGTAATAAGAAAATTATTATGTATTAATAAATAATATTAAAATCAGGATTTATCTTTTTCGTATTTTTGTTATATATTATTATTTCAAGATATCTAAATGTTCTTGTATAGTATATATATATAAATCAATAGAAAGATATATATGGTACGTAAAATATATACATGGGAATCAATTATCTATATTTTGCAAAAATGTTAAAAAAAATTCTGGAATATGAAGAAAAATAGGAATTTAAAGAACGAATAATAACAAAATAAATTAAATAAAATAGTGAATTCATACAAATATGTGTACTTATTAAATGAACATGAAATAAAATTTCTGTTTAAATTATTATAGAAGTAATTCCCTGATATATTAATTTGTCTTATGATCAAAAAATATAATTTGAATAAATTTAAATTTGCATATAAACCATTTTTCTGCTAAATAATAATTATTATGATAATCATTTTCATATATAATTAAAACACATCATATTCTACGGTGCTGTTTTTCTGAATAGAATGATTTTTGTTAATATATAACACACATATGTACATGTTCACTAAATATATTAGCATAAATAGTACAATAATAAATATGAATTTTGTTATTCCTTTAAAAATTTAAGGAATTTATTAAATTACAAGTGAAATAATAAACAAAAATACAATAAATTTCAAATTACATATACCAACTAGTTAAATTATATCATTAGGCAAATAATTAAAGTGCAAATATATTTTATTGATATTCCTATATATATAAATAAAATGTAACAAAATAAGAACAAACTAAGATATTATAAGTTTCATTTTTTTTTCATAGAGCCTGTATAAAATAAATTATATAAAAAAACACTAAGAAATTTAACTCTCTATTTATGAAATAGGGAAAATATGTATAATTTTTAAAGAATTGTTTATTTAAATGTTGAAAGAAATATAATTATTATATTACATAAATATATATGGTTTATATATATATATATATATATATATATTACATTTAATATTGAACGTATGCTAAAATATCTGCATTCGATATAAATATATCTAAGAATTATTCTATTTCATTATCCTAATGAGCGTTGAGTAATGCTCTTTCATAATTTAACCTGTTTTTATTACATTTGTACATATTTTTCCGTAATTTATATGAAATAAGTACTGCTAAAATAAATAGTGAATTAACTATTAGAATTCCAACACCTTCTAGTGGTATGGTAGTGGATGTAGAATCAGCCTTATGCACAATTACTACTTATGCAGTTCCGATAATACTGAATAATATAATTGGATTAATTACCAAAAGAAACCTTGTAAATTGTGCTTCAAATGTCAATCTAGAATTAGTGGATCGTTTATATTCAGTATCAAATAGTTTAACTACCTCTTTTTCAAATAATAAATCTAATTTCTTTATTGGTTTAAAAACGGTTGATAATATACTTTTTTCCTTTTTTAATGATTTTATTTTTAGCTTTCTAGGCTTTTTTTCATGGTTATTATTGTTTTTAAATGTATCCGATTATTCTTTAAATTTTGCTTGAAACATTTTTTTTTAAAGATAAGCCTTCTTTTTTAATATGTACATCTGTTTCTCCATTTAATAATCTTACTATTCTTAAATAGAATGAGTTACTTAGATTAATTTTAACATTATATGATATATCAGATATATTGGTCTAAAAATTAGAGTGAACATTCAATATTTAAAATATTCGGATTAAGGTATGAAAAAAATATTAATATATAAAATTAACATCTATGTTTACAAAAACATGTATAGAAATAGTTAAACATAATTATTATTTTAGATCATAAGTATTCTGGTATATACATATTAAAATGTAAAATGAGTAAAATTGAATGAAAAAGAAGAATTTATTTGTTTTTTCCATCATATCACAAATACTTATAGTTGCTAAAACTTTTGTAATAGTAGACTTTTTGTTTATATAAGTTTTTCATTAATATACAGCGGAAGATAACTTATAGTTTTGTTTTATTATTTTTATAACTTTAAAATTTTAAAACTCTTACGTTTATATATTCAATTATAATTTTGATATATATTCAATAGTAACGTTAGTAAAAAAGCATTAAATATAAATATTTTAGTAAATTTGCTGAGTAAAAATATTATTATTAAATTAATACAAAAATAATAGGATTTCAAATAACATTAAAAAATATATAATAAATGGAATTATAATTGATGTAAAAATAGTTTATTTCAAAATATTTATTTATAATTATATATTTCATATGCATATTAGTAAGCTGTTCTTACAATCTTTTTATGAAAATGGATAGAATATAATAAAAGTACATGGAAGTATTATGCATAATTTATCCTTTAAATATATAATATTTTAAATTACTTTTTTACTCTCAAAATAAAGAAAAATATTTTGAAGTTAACTAAAATCTTATAAATTTTTTATTTAAACAATTTGCTATAAGCATAATTATTAAAAGAACAAAATATATACATTATAATAATTATTTAATAGAATATATATAATGTGCAGTGTATACAATATTAAGGACTTATATATTTAAAAAAAAAAAATCCTTAAAAACCTATTAACTATAATATATATATTATTTGAGGTTACATTTATTGTTGTAGCATATAATATAAATTAAAATGTTTTTTATCTTAATGATATAAAATATTATTTTCTTCTATAATGATAAGATTAAATGCCTTTATTATTAATAGTACAACAGTTTAAGAAATAACATTAGATATAAAAATTTAAGAAAGCAGAAGTTTTTTTCTAATATTATTACTTTTAAAATAGATATTTTAATAAATAAAAACAAATAGTTAAAAAAATATATAAACATTAAAAATGTTACAAGATTAATATATATATATATTATTGACATTTTAGTTATAATTTAACATGCAATTAATATATATATAACATTATATAATAATAAAATACATATAGCAAGATAAAAATACATGATCACCGAAATACAATAAAGCAGCGGAATGAAGATTGTAATATAAAAAAAGAGAATAACCATTATGAATAATTGAGAAATTATTTGTTAAAATTATATAATTTATTTTAAAATAAAATATTAAAATCTTACTAAATTTTTTTCTCATATCATTTATATATTATAATTTAAAAATGTTTCTTGAATATGTATAAATAAGTTTGCTATTTATTAATTATTTTGCTATATAATAAATTGATAATTAATTGGTTAAAATTGTTCATTTATATTTATTTACTATATAGTAAATGTTATATAGATATTAACCTCACTTTTATTATAAGAATATTTGCAGGATAAAATATGCAGAAATATTTATAAATATTTAATGGAAATATCATATGTATGTAAAATTGAATAATAAATATAATTATAATATTTCTGTTTAAAAATTTATGAATTTTAACTAAATTATAAATAAACATTATATTTATTTATGAATAATGTATATTTATATTTTAAGAACAACAAAATTGATTTGAATATAAAAAAAATGTTCATGGAATTTTTTATTAATAAAATTGTTAATAATTTAAATACATTTATGTTAATAGTTCTTTGTAGCACTTATTAGTACTTCAATATTATTCTAGTAATAATTTATTATAAATCTTAATTTGTATTGTTATTTATGACCTGTAAACATGAGTTCCATAGAATAAATCATAAAAGTGGATAAAAAATATCTTAATGAAATTCATTTATGCATGAGTTTTATATATAAAATATGCATTATTATGTTATATTGCGAAATTAATATTATTCAACTTGTATGAATAATAATATCATGGTTAATTTTTTATTATTAATACAATATATAGTGAACCTTTATAAAATTAATAAAAATGCTCAAGAAAATTTAGTTAGAATTTTTATGAGAACTATAATAACAAAATAAGAAATATAAATATTAAGATTATATACTTGTTAATTCATTATGATTATGATATCTTTAATAATATATTATATCTGAATATTAAAATTTTATATATGCATAAATATCATATAATCCTTTTATAGACCTATAAAAATAATAAAGTTATTGCATATATATATATATTTATGAACATCTAATTATTCAAATTAAAGCTATAGAATTGTTTATAATTGCCTTTTAGTATTAATTAAACAAAAATGATCATATTTTATAAGTACTCAAATATATTTTCACATTCCATTTTAGATAGCAGCATTGACTACATATTTAATATAAGGGTTCTCACAGAAGATATATATATATGTATATTTTTTTTAATATAAATAATTTAATATGAGGAATATAATAAACTATTAATAACCAAGTGTAGTGCAACACTGGATCATACAATTATTCAATATTAGTATATTATTACAATATTTCTTATTAATCCAAGAAATATTAAGTTATAATTGTTAGTTACATATTAGGTTAGAAACAGATTCAATAATCTTTTTAAAATATATATATATATATATATATTATAGGCTTCCATTCATAATAATGTGTTTCCCTTTATATTAATATAAAGTCAAAGTAAATTACTAAAATATATAATTTTACTCTTTTTTTCCAGTAATACATTAATAACGATATTATTATTAAAGAAACAAAAATATATTTCATTTTAATGAAAAAAATAATATTATATTTTTATAATATTTTAAAATTAAATTAGATAAAATAATTATAAAGACATTAATTATTTAAAAAAAAAAAATAAATTAACTTATAATAAAGTATGAATATATTTAAATGAATTCTTATATTGAGCACTAATGGGCGATTGAATATTTTAATTGGGGAAATGAGGTTACCAATTTAGATAATGTAATAACGTAACATATATATAAAAAAGAAAATATACATCTTAAAAATTTATGTTATAAATTCAATTTGTCTTATGATTTCATTGAAATAAATTATATATTAAGAAATAAGACAAAAAAATAATTTTTAAAATTTCATAAATTAATATTTTATTATTTAATACATATTAAATAATTTTTTTTTTATATATATATTATTTAAAACATTCTTATTTTTATTGAAAAATGTGTTAATATAACGTTAATATGTATAATCTTTAAGAAATAAAAAAAATTATATAAGCGGAATAATTTTTCAGTATCTTCATTTCAATCTTTATATTTCATGAATGTATTTTTCGTTTAAACTAATCATTACGCTCTTCTTTCTGATTTTTTTCTTTCTGGTATCAGAAACATTAAGATATGTGCTTTACCTTCATCTGAAATAACTTGAATATTGTTAGAGTTTATATTGAATGTACTTTTATGAATTTATAGGAACTATTATTCTATTATTTAATAATATTTTCTGCTATATTTTTATCATCTGTGGAATTTAAATTTGCATCATCCTCTCTTAACCAATCTTCTAGCTCCTGTATAAAACAATCTTTATTTTTATAACCATGAATTTCCAGATTTTCTCTATCCTCTAAAACATTTCCTTTATCTCTATATATGTTATCTGTAATATCTGATATTCCGTCTGAATTTTCTATTGTAATCAATTCATTTATAAAGCTGTCCATACGTGATTCCCTATTTCCTATATACTCTTCTTTTTTGCATTCTTCTAATACCATTATGAGTACGAGTATACACAGCCTTTTTAGCAATTTTATATTTATATATTTCTTTAATTTTTTATGACGTTGATTGTTCTCCAGTTCTTCCATACTTAATAGGGATTCATTTTTATATTCATCTCTTATATTCTGGAATTCTTCTTCAAACCCGTTAAACAACTCATGTTCCAAATGTTGTTCTATAATTTTACCCTTTTTTGATACCCACTGTCTCCACATATCTTTTTGATAATTCATAAAAGGAATTTTATGATTTTCATTTGACAATATTGTTTTTAAATCTTCACTTGTTTTTAAGTGAGCTTGTTCTGTTTTCCATTCATCTTTCAAATTATTAAACCATTCTAGTTTTTTCAATTTTTCAGTAACATTTCCATATCTTTCTATCCATTTATTCCATAGAATTTGTTTGTTTTCAAAATCACTAGTATTTTTAGTATTTTCCACTATTTTATCATTTGCTAAATTAGTACTTGTTCCATAATTTTTATCTAAGAGTTCTTTTAGGCATATTTCCAAGAATTCTATTTTATTAGATTCCCATTCTTCATTTTTAAAATTTTGAAGTACTTCCATATGTACTTCTATAATAGTTTTGTTCCTGTTCTTTCGCTTTGAAGCACTTATATTTTTGTTCAAATTGTGTTCATATATTTTTATATTTTTTACTATTCCTTTATCATAATATGTTGGGTCTTGTATGTAATCATGTAATAAAAACTCACTTTTTTTTTCAGAAGGTGAAGGTAGTTGTATTCTCAGAAAATGCACTTGTCTACTTTTTATCTTTTTTTTTTTTTTAAATCTCCCTATTAAAGAATACTGTAGTATAAATAAAATATATTTATAATATAAATTGCTACAATTATCAAATGTTTATTACATTTTTAATAGTTAAGTTCTATCTTACTTTAATAAAAAGGGAGAGTATAATAATAAATAGAATGCTTATTAAAATAGATGATATGTATGTGTTACGTGAATTTTCGTCTTGACCTGCAAAAATTTTTCAATGTACACATTAATTAATTCAGTTAAAAAAATAATAAAAATATAAGTAGAATTGATTATACCTAGATTATTATTAGCTTCAGGAATAGTTACATATTTAGAGGAAGGAAATGAGCTTTGATGAGATGGAGAAATGGCTTGAGTACTTTGTTGTACTCTTGGAATTTTATGTGCTAGAGGTTGTAATGTAGTCTGGCTTTGTATTTCTGTTCTTGAAGAATTAGAAGCTGTAGAAGGTTCTGATATTCCAGACTGTGTAGAGGATGTAACTTCATACTGATCAGTTCTACTTACTGTAGTTTCTTTTATAGCTGCTGATGGAGCTTTATCTTGAACTTGGGGTTCAGGTGACTTTTGATTTCTGAGTGCAGACAGAGTTTCTTTTGACTTTTTTTCTTCAGAATTAGATGGAATTTCAGGTGTTACTGGATCATTTTCTTTTTTTGTAATTTCAGTTTCTATTTTAGGTTCTGTATCTTCCCTTACATCTGGATTAATTTTTATACATTTGGGAATATTTTTAAATGTGTTAGGATTAAGTACGTTGCATGCTTTTGTTGGAAATACCTTTTTTCTTGAATAACATTTGTAATTATTTTTAATGAAGTCACTTTGACTCTCAAAATTTTTCTTATTTACTTCAAACCATACTTTAAATTCATTACATTTAGTTTCACAAAAAGTATCATTACATTTATATATATTTGGTGTTTCCAAAAAAAGCCGTAGATCTTTCATATACTTTTTTTTTTGTTCACAAAAATCATCTGCTTGATATGATAAATTCAATAGATCTTTATCATTTTGCTCTAAAATCATAGGACATCCTCCATATTTAGTCAAACCATTATAGTTAGATTGAAGCCATTTCTTAAGTCCTTCTTCCCATGTACCTTGTTGAACGTATTGTGGTGCGGACTTTTCATTAATTAAATACTGAGCCAATTGTAAGCATTCATTTCTAAAATGTTCTTTGTTTTTCTCTGTCTTTAAATAAGTTGTTCTTTTTCTAATGTGCTCTTTAATCCTTCTAAATTTCGGGGTGGCAATATATTCTACAATTGAAGAACCTAACCCATAAACGTTCTATATGCAAATGATTTATTAGGAATTATATAAGAATGAGTTTTTGTGTTAGTTTTGTTACCTAATTATTATAATAAATATAATAAATATGCATAAATTTAGATATATTAAAAAACAGTGAACATTACCCATGTAAAACAATTTTCCATAGTAGCTTTACATTCATACTCTAGGTTATTGTAGGTAATAATCTTAAAGTATAATTCAAATATATATATTAATATTTATTAATAACATAATATTAAAATTGATATATATTAACATATAAAATATAATAAACAATTCCATAAAAATATATTAGAGAAATGTAAAAAAATTGAATACATTAATATTTATATCCTTCTTAACTTATTTTACCTTAAATTAATATATCACAACAATGGATATATCCTTACAGTGAAGTGATATTAAATAACAAATATATACATATTTGTATATAAATTTTATCTGCTTTTTATAAGGAAAAATTAATGTAGTTATCAATAAAAAATTATATATATGTATATAAATAAGTTGTATGAAAAATATTGTGAAGAATTATTATTAATGTATTTAATGAGTCTTTTTCTATTTGTTTCTAATACAGATGCATACATATAAATATTATCATCTGTACTAATGTAAATTTTTTTATTCGGTTATTTTTCGATAATAAATAATTTATAAAAAAAATTTCTATAGTATTGGCAATATGTAGACTTTTTATTATTTTACTTTTGCTATTTATTTTCGATATAAATATTATAGTATTATAATTATTTTTTAAAAAGTTTTTTGTGTTTACGGCGTTATATATAGAGTTGACTATTAATAATATAGGAATTATACTAAATTGCTATCATAGTTATGGGACGTATATAACTTTAAAATGAATTTATGACATATAATATCATATATATGTCAATTATCTGAATTTTAATTAATGTATTTATTTTAACATTCTTTAGTGTTAACGTTGTACATTTTATTATCTATATATATCAATTAAGTGTCTACGAAATCTACTTTATTTTAATTATTTCATTTGAACTAAATTTTAGATAATAATATGTATATTTCTTTATAACACTTAGTGAAAACATGTTTAGCTACTTATTCAAAATATGAAAAATTATTAGGATATACTTATAGAAAAATTAATTATATCAAAAGATTGAAAAAACTAAAATTAATTGCAATTTATAATAAAAAATAATAATATTTTAATTCCTTGTAAATAGAATTATATACTACATAAAATATTACAGCAAATATTGAATATTCATACTTATTTTCCTCTAATTGTTCATAGATAAATACTAACAAAAAGATTAAAAGGATATAATTTAATTTTTGTTATTAATTATATTTGATAATTAAACGAAAATAACTGTATAACCATATTAATAAGAATTATTTTTGTATTAAAAATGTAAAAAGCTTAGGAATTATTTTATAATTCTTTTTCAGACAAGTACAGTTAAATGAAATTGCATAACAATCAAAGAGAATTAGATACACCTTAGGTTATTCTATAATAATATGCATATATTATTCCTTATTTTAATGCTTAATTTGATAAATGTACGTAAGAAAAAGAGAATAATAAGAAAATTAAATAGAAAAAATATTAATAGTATATATTTGTAAATAATTACTTAAATAATTAAGTTATAGTGGTTATATATAAATAACCATTTGTACTAATTAGTTCTTATTTACTTTATATTTATATAAAATTTATTTTAATACAATTGTTTTATTGCTTTTTATATAATTGTTTTTTCTTTTAATCCCTTATATACTATAGAATTTTTTTTTTAAGAATTTTGTATAATAGCCACATATGTTTAATTGGACGTAAAGTAATTTATCATGTTTTAAGATTTTATGTATTTATATATTTTATTTGAATTTATTATTTAAAAGTTTAGCAAATTTCATGTAAATGAAGAACATAAAATATTGGTTGAATATATGTTAATATAAAACAAAATAATACTTTTTCTAAAATATGAAAACATACTGAAAGAACTGAATAATAATTGATTTCATTTATATATATCAGCATTTATTTATTTTATATTCTTTTTTTTTTTTTTTTGTAAGAATTTATAGATATATGAAAAAAAATTATTTTGTTGATATATTTTTAATTATTCTGTTTTAATATATAATTAAATTTACTGTATAATACTGAAATGTACTTATTACATTTAATTTAAATTAATGAAAAATTAAAAAATATATAAAAGAATTATTTAATATTTTTTTATACTACTATGATTATATTATTTATATAAAAAATAATATTATATATAAAAATTATTATTTTTAATATGTAAATTTTTCGCATCAAAAACACTAACGAAATTTAAGTATGTATATCCATATATATATATATATATACGTAATGGTACAGGAGTAAGTCGAAAATATGTATAAGTTTAAACATATTTACCACATTTTAGTGATCATAAATAACATATTATACATTTTCCTTATTTAATACGTGTAAAGAACAATATAGAATCTTTGTTATATATCATTACAAGAAAGTACTTATGTACGTAAAATTTTTGCTTACATAATTTTACGCGACAGTTTATAATAATATTTATATTATAATAGTAATAAAAGATTTAAGGAAATATATATTGTAAAAATATAATAAATAAAATAATTTTCTGGTAATCATTTTTTAATATTAAGTATAATCTTTCGGTAATACTCATAAATATATAACCATACAATCAAATATGGAGTACTTTACTTAATATGTGTTTTGAGTAATAATGCCATAATTTATATTGATAAATTTTATTTTAATGTAAAATGTGTGATATTTTTATAAAGTTACAATCTATATCATTTAGCTCTCTTGAATTATGTATTATAATTCTCTATATAATTTAATTAATATCGAAATGTACATCTAAATCTCTGATATTTCAGAAAAATAGTTTCATAATTTCTTAAATTTCTCATTACTTGATTATAAGAACATATGTTATTACATATGTTTAGCTATATATTAAATGACAAGATGTTCTACTTATTACGAAAATGTTTTTAATTTAATGGTAGTTCTATTTTTACGTTACAACTATTGTTAACATTACGATTATTCAATTATCGAGTCATTTTTTCTTGTATTTTAACATTTATATATATCATTTACATAGGTTTATTATAAGAAATATTATGTATTTTAACCATGTTAATTTTGATAAATAGTATATATAATGGATAAAAAATTAAAATTAATGATGTTTTTATTTTCTCTTTCAATAATTAATAACATATAATAATATATAAAGCATTCGTCTTTTCGTTTCATATATTTTTTTTTTCTTCTTAAAATATTTAAAAGAGTTTTATATAAGAATATTATATAATTGTATTAAAATTATCATCATGGACACATTATTACATTTTTAATATTAATATTAAAAAAATTATTACAAACTTTTTCCCATTTTATTTTTTTAAAATACTACTCCATATACTTATTCGGTAATTTATTTTATATGTACATAGATTTATATTGTTGAATAATATAAATTAGTATATATTTCTTTAGGATAAGTCATATAACACCTGTTATTACCCAAATTTATTTTGTCACTTTTAGAACCATAATAAATTAACTGATCATTTAGCTAATACGTATTTTTCAAGGTCTTTATAATTCTTCTTTTTTAGACTACATCAAAATATAAATAGTATAAACTAGTATTAAATATATTACATATTTGTAAATACAATACTACTACGGGAGTAATGTATTGTCTTAATATACTAGAGGATTTGTGTTAAAGAATTCAAATTTTTAAGTAGAATAATTCATAATTTTAGACAAAAAATATATAGATGATACTACTGTAAATGTTAATACAATCATTGGAGATAATGAAATACCTTTATATACAGTATAATTAGAAGGTTTTTGTATTGACGACACCAGACGCTCCAATGAGAATTTAACTGAAACTGAATATATTTGGGATTCAGTATGTTCATTACATTAATTAACATGTTTTAATATATCTATACATTTAAAATTAGTTATATGATTTTTACTAATACGGTATTCATTTTTTAAAGATTTACCCAATTGTACAAAATTTTTGAAATTTCGTATAACACATCTTTTTATATGGCTATTATATAGTAAATCATATTTTTATGCAAGGATACGAGTACTATATATATTAAATGAAGTATAAGTAATTCATAGAATTAGAGAACAAATAATTTCCATTAAATATATAAATAAAAAGAAAGGTTTTGAACACAATATCTTTGTAGAAGAACAACAGAATACATTTCTTTAAGTTAACAATACTAAAAATAATATAAATAATAAAATAAATCCATTAAATATTGAACATTTAGTTGATTATAACATTTTTTGTAGATTTTGAGATATATAATTTTTGTAAATATTAAATTATATTTTGTAAATTGAAAATTAATATTATTTTATATTAATCTAGTTTTATTTATATGTATTAATTGTTAATAATATGATATAGAAAATATAAAAAAGACGTAAAAATAAAATAATGTAAGAAACATATATATATATATAATTGACATATGATATATATACTTAATAAAAATCATATTATATATTTTTCTGTATATTAAAGTATTTATTCATGATTTATTAATTTAGAGAATATAAAAATTTTAGACAAATACAAATATATTTTTTAATAAAATAGATCATAAGAAGTTAAGGAATAATGGATACTGCTAAAACTGAAAAGGTTTATTTATAATTAAATGTTTGGAAGGACTTTATTATATAGTGCACTTATTTTTTATATTGTATTCCACAATTTATACACATATGATAATATAATTATTTAGAGAGGATAAAGAGTATTATTTGGTGAAATGTTAACTAATGAAAAAAATGTGAGTTATTAATATTGTGCGAAAACTTAGAACAAAATAAGGGCATTTATAAAGGTTATACCGAAATTACCATATAATTTAGGACAATAAAGTATCAAAATATTAATTTTAATAAAATATTATTTATTTATATATATATGTTAATTTATATTGATGTACCTGTAAAATATATTACAGGCATAGTATAATTCTAAAAGAATATATAAAAAATAATAGATTCCTTCTAACGTTATTAATATAAAAATTACTAAAGCATGTGTAATAGTAATATGTATTGTTATGCTTTCTAATTTGTTGTGTATATTATATATGCTGTATATAATTTGTATATATATTTCTTCTGATATACTTTTAAATTTTTAAAAGTTTCAACAATATTTCTGTACAAACTTTACCTTTAAGAAGTTTTTTGTTTTTCACTGTGTTAATATTTTTTTCTAAATATATATAATTAAAAAAAAAAAATTTCTTAAATATAGAGTATTAATATATATATTTTTCATTTAATAATAAAAGTGAAAATTATACTTAATTAAAAAATATGATTTTCTAATTCTATAATAAAAAATTAAAATATCGTTATTTATTTACATTTAATGTATATATTTTATTTATATAGAAATCATTGAGTGAGTAATTCAATTTTTTAAATATACTATACAGCATGAAGAAAAGCATGTATTATAATTAGTGAAACAATGAAATTTTTACAAAATATATATATTTTGAATTTGTTAATACCATTATATTATTGTTGTAAAAGTTAATCTTTTTTTTATAATTAATAACAACATTTTTCGAAATAGGGTATTTATAAAATAGGAATCAATAGTAATAAAACTTCACAATAGTAATTATTCTAGAAATACCTATATCATTAGCATTTATCTATATTTTATACATTCTATATTGTAAATGAATTCAAAATTTCCAAGTGATAAAAAAACATAAAGAAGAAATTTGTTTAATTACACCAATAAGTAATTAAATTAGTGTTGGCAATACATATAAATATATTGAAATTCGGTAATTTTTATTGAAGTTAACTTTTTATAAATAATATCAATTAAATAAATTATAGCGTTCTTTATTAGGTTTTTTTTATTTTTTTGGACTATGCAGTAAAATACTATATATATGTCAGTTGTTTAAGAAAAAATATTAGAGAAAAAATAAAAGAGATATTTCCTATTGCTTGAAGTGTATAACGTGACGTTAATTTTTTTTTTATTTTATATATTACAATATTACAGATTATAATATGGAACAAAATATTAGTATTATATTTCTAATCAAAATTTTAATGTTTATCCTTATAATTCGGATGTGTCATTTTTACAGTGACATGGTATGATAAAATACATTGATGACACTTGTACGAATACTAATTTTATTGTTTAATTTCATTAATTTGTTTTTTATATTGGGAATATTTATCAGTTTATATAGGAAATTTTTACATTTTTTTTTTTTTTAGAGTAGGTTTAACAAAATTTTGGATGAAAATTATGGTTTTGGTAGAAAGTTAGGTATACGAATTTATCGATTATTAGGAATTTGTATAGGCGATATTTATCCATATGTTGCAGATTTAGAATTAAAGATACCATATAAAAAAAAAAAAAAGAACAAACAATTATTTATTTTTGATAATGAAAAATGGGACGAAAAAAAAAAAGAAAAATTATATAGAAATGCATTATATAAGGAAAAATTGATTAAGAAACTTATGAAAAATAAATGTACCATGCTTCATGGATCATATTCTCATTATGAAAAAAAAGTAATGAATGGACTAAATGATAATGCTTTTTTTGAAAAAATGATGTTAATTAATGATAAGGATTACAACAAATTAAAGCGTAAAAAATATGGATTAAGAATTTGCTCACTTATATTATTGTTCGTATTGGTATTAATTGTACCTATAGTAGATTTATCATTAAGTAATTTTAGTTCTGTAGGTAAATTATTAAATACATTATGTACTTTAGTATATGGAACAGCATCTACTTCGGGGCAACAAATTGAAGGTAATTCGGGAACTTTTTGGTCCTCTACATGTCAATTGAGTAATCTGACAGGAATTAAAGTATTTGGTGTTCTAGTATATTGTTTACCTATCATAATATTGGGAATTATACTTATACTAGGAATTTCTTCTTATTATAAAAATTCTATAAAATATAAAAAAATTAGGTTTTTGGAAGCGTTCAACGAATGGTAAGGAATATATTTATTTCTGTAAGGAAGCCTTTAATGAGATATTAAATATAATAATAATTTCCAAAATATTATACATGAATACATATACATATATATATATATACGAATTTATTTTTATTTGTAAATATAAAAAAAATGTATTTTTATATTTTTTGTACATTTCAATGTTTGAAATTTTTTTAATTTGTAATATAATGTGTTCATTCATCTGAATTAATTATTATTGCTTAATATATATATTTCTGAGTATATGAAATTTTTAGTGAAATATATATATTTGTAAGTTAGAATTTATATACAAGAACTCAATATAATTTTATTGAATTTACTCATTAATTTACATTTTAATTAAAAATATTGGTGCTTTATATTGTTTATAATTTTCTGATATAAAATTATTATTTTGTAAGGTTATTAAGAAAACAAATTATTATATTTACATTAAGAATTAATATTCCTTTTTTTTTACATGAGAAGAAGTGGTTATATTTATTGTATTTATATGTTTTTTTTTGTTTTTTCATGTGTAATATGGTATTTTAAGTATAATTTTTTTTTATTTTCTGTTAATTTCTTAATTCAATCGTTGGAAAAATAATCGTTTCTTAAGAGAAAAATAAAAAAATAAATTTAGCTTTTTTACGGTAATATTTTGTGAATAAATTAATTTTATAATTGTTATATGGTCTACATCACATACGTAGAACAAATAAATGAGGAGATAATGTTTTTTTTTAAGTACTATTATAAAGAATAATTTTTATTTATCTGTATTCATTGCTTAAAAAGAATCTGTAAGATGATTTATCTGGCAAAATATATTTACAAATATACCATACATAAACTAATATATTAGCTATAAAATTGTCCGTACAAAAGTTACCTAATAATAAATTTTGGTAAATGATATTATTAAACATCTCTATTTCTAATTTGCATATAATAAACTATATATTAATATCATAAGAAAATTTATACGATTTGGAATTTTCAAAATTATGATAATACCTTCAAAGATTTATGTACTTATTTTACTAAAGGTTTCCTTTTTATTTTTCTCATATATTTATATTGCCTCATGCATATATGTATAGGTAAAAAATAAAAACATTTAGTGGATTAATTCTAATATTTACTATTTAGAAATAATAAAACAAATTAGATTCAATTAAGTATTAAATATTTTAAAAATATGACACAAAGATAAAAACTTATTTTTTATTTAATTTTTAAATATATGTAATTTGTAATAGATTGAACAATATATTTTAAACTGAATTTTCAAAATATAGAACAAGCCATTATCTAATGTAACTTTTATGTGAAAACTAAAAAATATATTTTATTTTACACTACAAAGAACGTTGTATATGCTATTGACTACTTTATTAATTATTTAACTTATATTAGAGTTATAATAATTAATATTTTATAAAATAAATAACACGCTTTTTCAAAGTGTAATATCCTAGGAATTATAATTAACAATAGGAAAATGTCATTAAAATTAGAAAACACTATCCTAATATATAAAATATTGCAATAGATTTATATCCTATACGTATTATGATGTAAACTAAATGATTATTTAGAAATTCTAATATATCACATATTTTTTTTACAGTGAAAAATTTCTATAAATAAAACTTACAATTAGTCGAGCATATGGAATAATTAACTTATATATTTTGAATATTTATTAATGAATTAAAATTACAGTATTTATTTTTAAAGTTATTTTTTTCATTTATAACCAAAATATTAATATTTTATAATATATTTTTAAAAGTATTTTACTTGGATATATTGTAATATGCATTTTAGTTATATAACATTTTTTTCTTTCTTTGAAGTAATAATAAACAAAAATTGAAAAAATATATAAAGTACTATATGTCATTGAATATATAACACTTATTATAAATATAATTCTTTTTAAATATATTACAACTTTGGAAAACTTTATGATGGAACAAAAAATTGTGTTGTTATTTATTAATATTTCAACGTTTATACTTTTAACTTGGATATGTCACTTTTGCAGTGGAATGGTATGGTAGTATTATTCAAAGAAATCTCTATTATTTATATTGTAATTAATTTTTTTTATTTTTGATTTTTTTTAGGATGAGAATATTTTTTTATTTAAATAAGAAATATTTACGTTTTTTTTCTTTTAGAACACATTAAAGGAGAATTTGGATGAAAAATACAATATTAGCAGACATTTAAATACTAGTAATTATCGATTATTAGCAAAATATAAGCAGGAAAAGGATTCAAGTATTGCAAATTTTAAAGAAGAAATGCCACATAAAGAAGTGAAAGAAAAAAAAAATATATCTAATAATAAAAAAGAAACAGAAGGAAAACACAAACAATCTTGTAGAAGTTCATTGTATATTGAGGAATATGGAAAAAATATTGAAAAAAATAAATGTGGTTTAACTAAAACAAAAAAGTATTTCGATTTTGAGAAAAAAATATTTAAAGAACTTGATTATGAAGATTATGTTAAAAATATCAAGAATATTGATTATAAGGTACATAAAAAGTTAGCACGTAAAAAACGAAGAATACGAATTGCTTTACTTTTGTTATTTATCTTGATATTGATACTACCCATATTAGATCTTTCATTAGAAAAAATTACTGAGGGTGGTTTGTTGGGTTTATTATACTTGTTATATCCAACATCTGGAGAAGCACCTGGAGTAGATGGGTCTTTGGTTACATTGTTAAGCAAAGATGGATGGGGTAATTTAGTAAAAATATGTGCATCAACTACTTTCATTTATTGCGTACCTATCCTTATATTTGTTGTTATATTTATATTAGGGATGGTTTATTACTATAAAAAAGTTATAAAATATGAAAATATGAAGTTCAAAAAAAGATTAAATAAGAAGTAACATGTGTTTTTCTGTAAAGATGAATTTACCTGTATAGTCATATCTTTGGTTATATACATAACAAGTATAACAATAACTATTTATATAATATAAATACACTTAAATATACCAGACTTTTTATTGGGAAACAGTAAAAACATATGAACTTAATTTTTTTGTTATTTTGAATTTTTGACTGTATGGAAAATTTTATATTTGTATATTAAGTAATGACTTTATCTTAACTAATTATTTAATCTACTTATATACATATTCGTGTTATAATAGGTTTCATGAATAATATATATATATGAGATAAAAGTAATATATAATTGAATAATTCATATATATTTATTTGAGTGTGCTAGTTTCTATTTGAATGTAATTTTATCTTTTCTGATTTTTATCTGTTTTTAGTCTAAAATGATTGCTTGTTTAGGTAACTATGAATATATATTATTATTTTTAAATTAACAATAAATATGTTTAATTATGTATTAATTGAATATTCATATGTAATTTCTATTACAGTAGCACATATATATGTTTTTTTTTTTTTCACCAAAAGCAAATCTTCATATATATTCTATAATATGTGTTTTATATTAAATATTTTACAAGAGGTACTATATGTAAAAACATTTTTAAAAGATTTGATTTATTATATTGACTAAATGCAAATTATAAATATATAATATAATAATGTATTTTTTAATTATGGATTAATAACAATTTCCTGCGGACTCAGATATTGTGAATCATTTCAATTAATTGAAATATTTAAAGCACAGTTGTTTGTGCTTCTAATTGTAGTGTTAACTCAACGTTTCACAAATTACTTGAATATGTATTTTATTCAAAGTACATATTTAAATAATATACATATTTTATTTATATTAGATATCATTGAAAGATTAAATTATTGGAAAATAATGAAGAAAATGTTAATAGATAATTTGTTGGATTTATTTCTAAATAACATTTATTTAATGTTAAATAGGGGAATGTTTATATATCATTTCTAAATATTACCTGTGTAATTATTTTCGTATTTCACTAATAATTATATTAGATATAAGGAAATAACTTCATATTATATAAAATATTTTGAGTACACTATATTATACTGTATTTTTGGTTACTTTAAAATTTTAATATTAAATCGTAAAATAATATTTTTCAATTATTTTTTGTACTTCTAATATATTATGGTTTATATTTACATTCAAAATAGCGTAGGAAACTACAAACATACCTAACGAATGTATATAAATTATAACAGATATATATTAAAATTCATTTTGAGTATCAGTGTTAAAAATTATAATAAATAAATGATAAGCATTAAGAGGGAAATACTTACATAGTACACAAAAAGGATATATAATTGTATGAATTTCAAGTATATAAAAATTATATGAAGAATAGAAATGGAATTACAAATAATATAATCCTGAACGTTTAAATTGTATTAAGTTCAGCTTTTGAGTATAATTAAATTCCAATAATTGATAATATAAGTACAAAGTAAATAAATATAGAATATAGTGATTATATGAACTGTAATGTGATAATTTAAAAAAATATATATTAATAAAAGAATGTATTAAATATAGAATATTTTTAAATAGATATTAATTTATATATACAGAAACTTAAATATTAAATTAAAATATATATATTAATAAATATATTTTATATGTTAAATAATTTTTTATTATATTATTATTGCAAAATTATTAGATGGTGTATATCATTATTTTTATTATAAACATAATTGTACATTACGTTTAATTTTTTTAAGAAATTATATATAGTGAAAAATATGCTTAGAAAAGTGAATTCTTTAAGCACAAAAATATAAGTACATTTTATAGTGATTAAACAGAATAATTCAATTTAAATATTTTAATAATACACTATGATTCCTATTGTTAATTACATTAGTATTTATAAATACATGGTTTTTATATTTATATGCTAATTATTTTTATTTAACGAACATTATAATATTAATAACGAAAAAAGTAACTAATAGTAAAATGGTTTTCAAAAGCATAATATATAAATGAAAATAAATATATATATTTTATAAATATTCTTAATTTCAATTTAAAAAATATGAACTATACATGTAAAAATTCTTAGAGGATATAAATACTTTTTAGCTTAATTGCAATAATTATAAGTTTTATTTTTGATGATGAATTAACTACATTAATAAAAAATTATTGAGAAAAAAAAAAAAAAGACTTATCACATTTAACTGTTCTGAAGAATAGGTAAATATCGTGTTGGTATATTTGTCATGGAATGATATCTTTAAATAAAAATTAAAATACCGTTGAATTAACAGTTGTTATCATTATTTAGTGTATTTTCTAAATGATTTAATAAAGTAAATGAAAAATAATTATGAGTATTTAAGAAAGAATGGTTAAAATAAATATATATAATATTTTTTTTTTAATATCAAAAAAAAAAATATTTTGAATGTTAAAAATATTAATGATAAGGAGTATATATATGTATTTATTTAATGTATGAAATATATGTATAGTAAGACAAATTTAAATAGAATTAATAAAGATATTTATTAAATTATATTTTAAATAAAAATATTCTATTTGTATTCAAATGTCTCACATGATGGTAATTTTGAAGCATAAGGAAAAATAATTGTAAAGTATAACATTAACTTTTAGTAATAGATATTGTGGTATAATAAATTAATTTAAATGTAATACAGAATACTCAGTATAGTAAATAAAGAATTAAAATGAAAATAATTGTTTTTGGTTTAAATAAATTTAAGCTTTTATGCGATACATATTATATATAAAGTATGTTTTTTTTCTGAATATATAATATCATCGCGTTATATTGAGTGACATTACGTTAGTCTTTGTAATATTTATATAATTAAAGAAAAAAAAAGTTCTTCAAAAAAATGTTAATAAAATATTCTTTAAAAACGTAATCTGAATAAGTTACTTTTTAGAACTTAGTCATTCATTACTAATATTGATATTCACTATAATTTTATTCTATTTAGCATTTTATGATATCCATTAAACATATGAATTTAAGTAAGAATATGAGTAATATCATATTAGTATATATAAATATACATTATATGTGAAAATATTGTTTAATATATGAATTTTATTTTTAATGAAAACCTTGTATACATATATGGTAAAATGAAAAGTCATTGTAGACATAAAGAAAACAACTGAAAAACACTTTATACATTACTTCAGGATATTTAGAAGTAATAAAACTTTTTCATATGTAAGATAAAGGAAATAATTCATCTTTTATAGTTATACTTTATCGTATATTTTTATTTACAGCAATATATCATTATATTAAAAAAAGTTCTTAATATCTTTTAATCATAAGTAAAAAAAATATATTTTTAATATTTATAAGTTTTCAGAAGTGCACATAATATTATTACATTCACTTTAATGGATTTTATTGTTGAATTATTATAAGAGTTCATAATATAAATAATAATAAGTAGAAAATTTTTATTTATGTTTTTTATAAAATATGTTATATATTATTCATTCTCTTATTTTTTAATATATTAAACCTATTATCATTCTAAAATTATATTATTAACCCGAAACAATTTTTTTATCTAAGCATTTGAAATTTATTGTTCTAACAAATATTTTATTCTATATTAATGTCTAAATACATAAATAAATGTTGTATGTATATATAATAATGTAAAAATAAATTAAATATAGATATGTTTTTTACATAAAACATAAAGAACTATATAGGAGATTATTACAATAACTTATTGTTAATTTATTCTCATTTATTAGAATTTTATAGTAATACCTGTAAACATATGATTATACATGTAATTTACGTAATAATATTTATGAAGTGTTTTGAATATTATAATGTATATATTATTTCATATTAATTTCTTAAAATTTTTAATATATTTATATTCTCTAATTTTTATTTCATTTTATTTTTTTACTTTACTAGTAAGAGTGCAGAGACAAGTAAGAAACAATAAATTTCTGTGCAATTTGACTATATTGATGATTATAATTTTCAAGGTTTTCCAAAATCATATGCATTAATAAAATCTTTGAAGGAAGATGATAATAATTTATATTAAAATGGTTGAAAGGTTATTAATAATAGAAAATAGAAAAAATTTCTATCTACGTTAATACCTAGAATCTCTAATAGTGATAATGCTACTGAAAGTATTAGCGAGTCAGAGTAATGTAATATATTGTATGAATGATTGAACAAAAAAAACAAAGATTATATATCGAAAAGATATGAATGTAAATGTAAAAGGGTATTATGGGATAACTTTATTGAGAGGTTGTGGCATGAATTAAATGAGGAAGCGGTTGAAGAATTTTTATGTAATAGAAGTACTAGTACCTATAACTGTACTGCTTTACCTCAAATTAAGATTGCCTTAACTTTGGGTTTTACACTTCTGGGAACTTTTCTTATTACTTTTTTTCTTTTGTATAACGTATAATTAGAATTATCGTTAAAAATTACGAAAATTTAGAACAACATGTGAACTTGATTATCATTAAAATATTATTATTATAGATATGCATATCATATTTCATTATTTTTCATTTTATATAATAGTTTAGTCCCGTTAGACTGAGGATTAAGTAATGTCTTTGTAAAAAATAGAGAAAAATACTCAAAATAATTCCAGAAGAATCACGTGAATCATTGGAAAGAACTTCTTAAAATTGGACTTCACATTCCGAAAGCGGAAGAATTAGGATTCATTACCATTATGTATGAAATTCTTGATTTAGATATAACGAAGTAAATGGAATTAATGTTCGTATCGATATTAGCAGTGAAATTTTTATCTAATAACAATATATTATGAAACAAAAAAATAAAAATAACATAGTAGGAATATATTTAAGCAATACAAATATTACAAAAATAATATTTATCACTTAAAGCAGAAGATATAAATGTTATTGCTATGTTGTATATAATCTATTAGAAAATTTTCTTTTATATTATAGATTAGCAAAAATATACATGAATAATATATCATATTTTATTTAATAAATTATATATATCCTTTAAGAAATATTATTAGATATAACTTTTTTAATTATATTAAACTGCATAATAGGTATATAAAAAGTATTTATGCTTTATGTATTCACTTTAATTTATAGGAAATACTATTTTTTTAGATGCTTCAGTTGTTATTATGGTTTATATATATCTAATATTATTTTATTAAATATCGATATAAATATGCATAGGATATATTAATTAATATAAATAGAAAAATTTTAAATCAAGTTTCTAAAATAATTTCATATAAAAAGATAAAAAGAATTATGAAACATCTTGTGTATTTCCAGAATAATAATAATATACTTGCAGATATTATTACAATATCTATTTATATAATCTATAGAGTATATATTATGTTGTAAAGACACATAAATAACATATCTTTTATTCTTACTATATATAATAATTATTATAATACATTATATTACCATGTTTTTCAATTCTGTCTTTCTATATATTTCATATATATTTTTTTTGCATATCATAGCAGTAATAATAAATAATAACATTTCCATTAGTAATATAAGAAAATGATAATAAATAATTCTAATGTAGCGTTACATGTATATAATTCTAACAAAAATACTATTATAATTTTTCATGTTATAAATTATATATGCTACATAAGAGCATTATCATGCTTGAGTTATTTAATATTTTTTATATGTATAACTATATATTTTTATTTACATTTAAAGTGAGATAATATTTTTGTTAGTACGATTGTATAGAATATATATTAATTTATTTTGTATATACAATATGAAATATGTTTTTATATATATTTTTTTGATTTACGTGTAAATATTGCTAAGAAGTATATATATATATAATAGGAAAAAGAAATAAGAAATATATATACATATAAAATGAAAAATTATTTTGTCGTTCATCTGTTTTAATATATCTTTATTAATTATATATAAGATATTAGTTTAAATTTTTGTCTATGATCTCTATATTAAGAGATTATACATATATAGTAAATGAATTATTTTATGAATTTCATTATTAATAATTTAGTAGATATTTATATAACATTGTTTTTTGCATAAAGTATAAACTCCTAGAATAACATAAAATGTATACTCCATATAATTAATTGAATTCTACTATAATAATAAAAATATTGAGTCCCAAATTATCGGTGAATATTGTATATTAGCATAACTTATATTAATTAATTGTGTTTATTAATTAGAAATAAAGCTGTCCAAAAATTAAGTATTACCTTTTTTAAAATATACAATTTTAGTAAATTGTTAAATAGTATAAAATTAACAAAAAAAAAAAATAAAAATAAAAAAATAACACATGCAAAAAATTTTAAATATTTTGAATATATTTAATGATATAATTAATTATGCACGAAAAAATAGGTAAGTATACTTGAAAATCTTAAAATACATAGAAATAGACAATAAGTTTCAAGGAACACATAATACGAAAAATAAATGTTATTTCCTATTGGCAAATAAAAGTTACGTTGTATTAGTTTAAGTATAAGAGTATAAACCAATAAAACTGATATATAGAAAATGAATATATAAAATTAGATATATATATAGTATAATTTATAGATAATTACAACACCTGGAATAATTCATAAAAAACAAATATCATATTATTATATGTCTTTTTCTCCAATATATATTATGGTTTTTCATAATTTAAAAAATATATAATTAATTTAAGTGGCAGTTATACTATGAAATGTGAAAATATATATATGAATTATAGTGTTATTTATAAATGACATAAAGTCATATTGTTAACAGAAATTATATAGTTCATTATTGCAACATAATTCTATAAATTGAAAAAAATTAAATATTTTCAACAAATTTTAATTGAAATGAAAAATAAATTGTATTATGTATATTTAATAAGCTAAAAAATTAATGAGTCTAAAAATTAAAAAAAAAAAAATAGAATTTTCCTATTTAAAAAAAATGTATTCAATATATAATAAATATTATGTAGAACTATGTTACATATTTTAATTAGAGCGAATACAATATACCTATAAAAGCATATTTAAAAAGATAATATTTTATATATGTAAATAACACAATTTAATTAATATTATCATAAAGCACTATGAATACATAATGTATATGCATTAAATTATATTTATTACTTCTATATAGGATATAATATACATTTTAAAGCAGCAATTGCATAAACCGTTACTATATGTGTATAAGCTTTTTTATTCTTAACATCAAAAGTTAAAATATTTAATTATAATATATTATTCTGCGAAAATAATATAAATAAGTATATAAAAGTTTTTTTGTTAAGGTGCACTATATTGGTAAGAAATAATAAAAATATATTATTTAAATATATAAAATAGAAGGAATATTATATAGGATTTTAATAATAATAAGTGTTTCAATTATTTACGAATAAGATAAATAATATATGTACTTATTGTTTTATTATTATACTTTCTTTATTGATAATACAATTTATTTTATAAAAATTTATAGAATATCTATGATATAGTAAAATAAGAAAAAAAGATATGATTTTTCATTATTGGATAGATACAGAAGCAAATTATTTTAACAGTTATATTCTGATAATAATCAATTTAATACCAGAATAATATATTTTATTATTTTTTATTTTATTGTATTATGTTATATTAAGTATTCTTTAAATTCATATTTTTAATTAAAATAAAATAAGAACTGAAAAATTATTTAAAAACATTTCATGTACAAGTAATAAGAATAAAGCTTAGATAATTAACATTCAAAAATTATTTTACAAAAAAAAAAAAATTATAATTTTTTTACTTTGGAGATATATGTTTTTTATATAGATTAATAGAATGATATGCATTTTACATTTTAAATATATTATAGGTATTAATGGAAAGAAAGTGATATAATTAATACATCATAAAATGATATATGTAATATCATTTTCTTCATTTTTCATTATGTCTATTATATTTAATATTTTTTAACAGTAATAAGATATATTTTCTAATTGTGTTTAAAAAATTAAAATTATTAATAAAGAAGTATCCTTAAAATTAGTTATTATCCCCTTAATATAAAGAATAATATATTACCTACGTTCTATACGTCTAATATTCTATATAAACGCAATATATGAAAATATTAAAAAATTTTATATTTTATTATTATTATTTTTTTTTTAAGGTAAATAAAAAAATTAATTAATTGTTATACTAAATATTTAATTTATATATTTTTAATATAAACTAACGAATCATAATTATTTTATTTTAATAAAAATTATTTTGTTAAAAGTAATATTAAGGTAAAAATTCCATAACATACTTTTTTGGTTATTTTTATTTTTTCATTTTGTAAATGGCATTATAGTTATATATATATTATTATGTTTTTATGGAAAAATAAAGAATAAATAAAATAAATATATTATAGTTTATCTTTAGAAGAATATTATATTATTATTTATTTTTTCCTTAATGTATTACAATATATAGCATCCATATAATGAAGAAAAAAATAAAACTATTGTTCTTAATAAAAACTGCAGCATTTATCCTTTCAACATGGAGAAGCAACTATGCCAGTAATCTGGTATTATGATATTATCGTAGAATATTTGCCTTATTCATTTTTTTCTTGCTTCACTTTTATTTATAATGTTTTTATTCCAAAATATTATTTATACTATAAATGACAAATATTTACTTTGTTTTTTTTAGAATGTGCTTAAAAAATATTTGGACGAAAACAACAGTAATGTTAGAAAATTAGATACAAGAATTTATCAATTACTAGTAAAATATAAGCAGAATCATGATTCACGTATATTGGGCTTACAAGAAGTAATACCATATAATGGAGAGAACGAAAGAAATCATATATGCAATAATGAAAAAAGGCACGAAGAAAGAAAGAAATTATCAAATAAAAGTTTATTAAATAATTCGAGAATTCATAGACATGGTAAGAAAAATAAATATTGTATTTTTGCAACAAACAAATATTCCCATTTGGAACGAAAAATATTTAAGGAACTGGATTACCAGAATTTTCTTAAAAACAACAGGATAATTAAAAATAAATTGCACAAAAAAATAATGTTTAAAAAATATGGATTACGATTTTCTCTACCTTTATTATTGTTTTCATTATTATCAATATCGCTAATATTAGATCTATTTTTTAAATGTGGATTTATAAATGGACTTTTTGCATTTTTGAACAATTATTCTTTAAATAATTGGATGAAGGGTTTTAATAAATCTTCATTTTTTGACCCCATAAGGGAGTTGTGCAAATTTACGGGTAGTACAAGTAAAACGAAGTCTACTATTATTACACATTTTTTTGGTATAATAATATATGTCATACCTTTCTTCATATTAGGTGTTACGCTTATATCATGGATTATTTACTACCATAATAAAGTTAAAAAATTTGAAAAATTTAAGTTTAGGAAAAGGTAAAACGAATAAAAAGTCGTATACTTTTTGTAACAACATCGTTCGTATATGGTAGCATTAGTAATAAATTTATTCATGATACTATTAAACATAATCATAATTGCTTAATGTTTACAAATATTTCTACATATGTGTGAACTTCTTTATATACTACAGTAATATATTTTCTTGGCTTTTTAGCGAATTTGAAGATTTTGTTATGTTTCATTTTGTATTATAAAGTATCATAGCATCTCAATTAAATATATTTGTCAAAATGTTTACGAAATATTTATTTAAATAGTTTCTTATGAGAATAATATATCTGTACATTAATAATAGTTTATAATAGAACAATTAATATAAATTTTTTGAAATCTTGTAATAATTTATATTTTACCTAAAAAGTTTTGATTTCCATTATATAATATATTCTAGCCTAAAATGATTATTTTTTCAGGTAATTAATAAAATATATCATTAGTTTAAAATTAGCCGTAATATCTACGGTTTTATATTTAATGAAATAAAGTGAATATACTTTGTTGTGTTCATATGTATAAATATATTATTTGTTCTAAATAGGAAACTTAATAGCCATAATACAAAATTTACTTTATGAAAAATATCGTATAAGATATAATTATAGTTATAACTATTATAATGTCCTTTTAGTATTTTTTTACATGATGTAAATTTGAAATTATATACATATATTAAAAATATTTCTTCATTAAATACATATAATCTATATTCATTTACTATCTTACGGATTTTGTCTTTATAATTAAAAAGACATCTTAGAATTATTTAATATTAAACTTCATTGTGATGTTAATTACTTTTTGAAATGTATAATTATATATATATTATAAATAAAAATTTATAAATAAATAAAATTTAGATATTTTATATTTATTACTTTAATAAAATATTAATTAAATAAATTAAATATAAACAAATGTTAATAGATAGTACATACAAAATCATTTCTATTTTTTTTTTTAAATAATAAAATTATATGTATGTATATATGTCTGTAAGTTGCTATATTATCATTAATTGTAATGTAAGAAAAAATATTTTTTCTGTAATTCATAATAATATGTGGGCATTTATTTATTTATATATTTCCTAATTTTCCTGTACATACGTATATGATGCAAAGAGCTAATATAATTTTAAACGTGTATATAAATATACATATTTAATATTGACAATTAATAATTTATTTGTAATTATAAGGTTCATATTTTAAATAAAATGAAATTAAAAAAAAAAAAAATATTATATATTTTTAAATAATTCATGGGTATATTAGGCTTGTTTTGGGGGGGGAGGATTACATAAGTTTTAATTAATTCATTTTATAAATTACTAATTTATTTGTTGACGGTTTAATTGAATAAGCGTAATATATATTATTTCGAATATTACAGTTTTGCTAATAATTTTTATTACAAAAATTGACATAATAATATATTTTTAATAGTATCAAATGAGAATATTAATATAATGGTAATATTCGTTTTAATTATCACATTTATCTGTAATTAAAAACTATTTTTTGGTCATTAAATAGCATGTTATATTTTATTCTTTGAAAAAACATACTAGAGAGAAAATATGAGAATTATATATACTAACTATGCTCAGTGGAGAAAACAAAAAGACTATAATAATAATTTTAGTAAAAAAAAAAATATTTATATGTGTTTTTATTTTTAACATTATGTATTACTGTATTTTATTAAAATATTTTCTTCTGTATATATAATATATATATGTATGTAAAATAATTATTTTACTGTAATATATTTTGTTTTTTTTTTTATCATTTTATGAAATTACGTCATATTTTTTAAAAAGAAATTAACTAAAAATTTCTTATCCTATATTCTTTTTAATAGTCGATTAAAAATTAATAATTAAGAATGAATATATTATATGTAAATAACAGAAAAAAAAGGATAAATTAAATAAAGAACATTCCTATAAGGTAGAAACGAAATATATATTATAAAAGTATCCTTTAATATAAGACATAAATTCTAATTTTATCAGAAGAACTATATATTATATAAAAAGATTATGATAATAAATATATTTCTGCAATTAATAAGATTTATTTATTATGTATTTAATATTTTTCTTTAATACCATTTGTTTTTCATTTACTTGTATTTATATAATTTACATGAAGTTAAAAATATAACGTAAAATTCTTCAACGATGAAAGAATACAGATGTATAGATAATAAAAAATTTAAAATGCGTATAGATTTAAGAAAGCCATTGAAGTTTTATCATTAGTCCTTCTAAAAATAAGAAAAAAACTTTTTTTGAATTTTTACTTTGTTAAGTTTTTAATTTCTATATGTTATTCTTAAAAGTTAACATATATATGTTCTTTTTTATATGTTTTATCTTTTTTTAAATTTCTTCAATTATGTATATGTACGCTCAAAATTTTCCTTATGTATCTTTTTCGTTAATTCCTTTCCCCCTTATGCTTTTCTTTTTTTTTTTTCTTTTAAAATTAATTTATGAAAAGTTAAAATAATAATATAAAAAATTATTAAATTTTAATGGAATTATTTGGTGTCAGAATTTTTAAAAATAAGGAAAAGTAGAATTATCATTTTTCCGTTTGGACAAAGTCGCTGAGTTGAGAATATAACTTAGACCTGCTGTAATAATTGTTTTGATATATATAATTATAATTGTAAAGGTTATTATATTTTCTTTTATTAGTGAATTATGTTTTGTTATATCTTTAAGTATTAAAAAAATGTGCATGAAGAAATTTTAACAAATAAAAAAAATTTGTATTGCTTGAATTAAGATTATATATATGTAACCAATATAAATATGATCATCCTTAACAAAAAGCTTTCTTTTTGGAGATTACATTTACATCTATCAAGGCAACTTATTAAATGGGAAAGACTGTTACGCAGGAAAAGAAGAGAATGGAGAAGCGAAGCAATATTTGAAAAGACAATGAAAAAATGACTTAAAAGATATGAAAATGAGAAAAATAAAAATAAGTACCACATTGATTTATTGAGAATGCCAAACTTATAAATGCAGTAAAAATATTAAAACTATTTTTGTTTTGTGCTCTTTTTATGTTAAGGAAGGAATAACAAAGATTTTTATCTAATAACAGAATATCATTATATACATAATATATTAACTATAAAGAGGGGAAAATAAAAAATTCTAGTGTGAAACTTTTTAAAATATTTTTCTAATTTATTATTTCTTCTCTTAATTCATATGAAAAGACAAAAAAACACGAAAATAAGCCTATTATTATATAATTTCTTTGGAAATGGAAATGTAAAAATTGAAAAGTATTTTATTCAAACAATATATATGTGTCACCCATAATGTTATAACGAGTAAATATACTTGTGTGTATGTACGTATACATATGTAAATATGTATAGGTGCATATATATATGTATATGTGTACACTCGTATAATATAAAATATCCACTTAAATATATCCTCACATGTATCTTTCATATTTCAGAAAATACCTATTTGTTTTTAAGCTTTAAAAATTACGTTGAATTATTTGACTATATTATTAAAAGATTTGACGCAAACATTTTTTCATGCGTACGCAGTGGGTATATAAAAATAGTAGCAAAAGAAACAAATGAGATGTATTTTTAATGGCTTAATTTATCTATTTTATATTATGACATTATTTCTTCAATTTCTTATTATGACTTAGCTTCATATATATATGTAAATTTTTTTTTATGTTGTATCCATCATATGTGATAAGAATGAAGGAACTCATCAGAAAAAGACATGCATGAAGAAAATAATTTGTAGTTAAAACATTTTAAAAAAAAATAAATCATATAATGTATTTATCGTGAGAACGAAGTTTTATATATATAAATATCATATATAATTTTAGTGAACAAGTAAGTTCATGTTTGTGTATGTACATAGAATTATATTATTGTTTAGTACAGATATATTTATGCATATAATACTGTTGTATATATATTTATATATATATATATTTTTTTTTTGATAGTATTAAGCTAATATATATTTGAATCAGCGCTAATGGGCACTAGTATATATAATAGAAAAATGTTTTATTTTGTTACGTCTTAAACAATAAGTACATAATTAAAATTAATAATACATTTAACATTTAATTCAATTAAGCATTAAATAATATGTAAAAATATTTTAATGTTAGTGACATTTTTGTATAGCATATCATTATGTATAGATAATAATTTATAAAATTGTGTTACTCTATATTTTTGATATGTCTGTTAGTTTACGTAGTCATTATTACAACCTTAAATGTATACAAATATAGGGATTTTGTTAAAATAAAAAAAAAAAATTTTTTTAATTTTTAATTCTGTCCTTTTCAATAATATCTTATCTAGTAAAAAGAAATCCATATTATATATTTAGGATAATTTATGTACATCATATTACTCTTATATTAGTTCTTTGAGTGCTAATATATCTTAACATATTAATCTATTTTGTATAAATTTTTTAATTAAATGTGAATAAATTACATTGTTTTTGGCTTCATATATTTATAAGATTTTTGTATGAATAAACTCTGGTTTTGAAAATGCTCTTACTAAATTCAAAATTAACCAAAATTAACATTAAAATTTGATTCATTAACAATATGTTATGGGAATTTGAAAATGTATACCTTATCCTATAACATATATTAAGTATTTCATATTTTTAAAAAATATAGATGGAGCTAAATAACATGATGATCATATTTAGATATATATACATAGTCAAATTGACCAACATGTTAATAAAAATTTTCATAAGTTATTGTTTTTTTTTTTATTATTGATAATATAATTTATAATATTTTATGAATTATTATTTTTTCTGGATATAATATAATATAAATATTTATACTTATCTTTTGTATTAGCAATCAAAATTTTTGAAAGGTAATTATCACAAATTTCTATTATAAGTTCGATTTATAATATATACCTATGCTGGAATTTGTTAATATGCATATTACAGTTTTTTACCAATAAATGCAAGGTAGAAAACATTTATTATAACACATTCATAGTTGATTTAATTAGATTTTATAAAAATTAATTATTTATGAAGAAATAAAAACATAACGGGTAAAATGTATATTTCATTCTTGATATATTTAAACATATACATTATTTATTTACACTTATTCAGATATTGGTACATTTTTTACATGAATTTCTGTAACTTTTATTTTTTCATTGGTAAATTTCATCTAAATATATATATATTATTAAAGAAAAAAATAAAGTTTAGTTTAAATTAAAAATATTTCATTTATATATAATATTACAAATTATACATAACTAAAAAGTATAAATTTGGAAAGTTATATAGAAAATATAAAAGATAAGTCTTTAATTACCTGTAATATATGTATTTTTTAATATATTCGATAGTTTTTCTTATGAGTTATATCAAATAGGTTATAGTACATATAAGAATATATATATTTACTTAGTAAATAAAGCGTGTGCTAAAAATAATATAACTCAAAAAGTAATAAGAAATATTATTATTTTCATCGTTTATTGTTATTATTTTAATGTTATATTAATTAATATTTTTCGAAATCATAACAAGTTTTCAAAAATAATTTTTTTTAGAATGAAAATTAGTAATTTGAGTAACAGTAAAAAAGGTAACTACTCTTTAAATATTTATAACAAGATATTATCTACATTCTATACAATCTATATTATATACCTTTCATATATTACATAAAATCAATATATAGTAACACATAGAATTTTTATTTTATTTTTATTTTTTTATAATTAAACGTGTTAATAAATAATTTAATTTCTCCATTACATTAAATAATTATATTACATATTTTAAAAATTTATTAATGAATGCAAACTATTTTATTTTAGCGGAAATTATTTTTTTTTTAAATTGACATTAAGATAAAAATCATATAATATATTTCTAAAGTTATTTTTCCTTGTATGCTTTGTAAAATTTATTAAAATTATATAAAATTAAATATTTATGGAGTCATAGAAAAAAAAAAAATTTTTTAAAATAATTATAGAATATCTTATCGTTAGAACTATATTATATAATTATTAACTCTGTACTTACTGAATATAATATTAAGGATCTGTATCATGGAACAAAAAATTAAGCTAGTACTATATATTAAAATCGGTGCGTTTATCATTTTATATTGGATATGCCATTTTAGCGAAGTTGTATGTTAATATTATTTAAAAATATTTGAATTGTTAATATATTTTTTTTTTTATATTGTGTTATTTTTATTAATATTTTTTTTTACCGTTAGATAATTTATTCTACTAAATATAAAACATTTACATGGTTTTTTTAGATTAATTTTAACAAATCTTTTGATGTGAAGTACAATTTGAATATAAAATTAAATAGAAGAATTTATAGACTACTAGCAAAATATAAACAAAATAGGGATACAAATATAATAGGGGTAAAAGACAATATCCCATATTATAGCCTGAATGAAAAAGAACATAAATCTTATAAAGAAAAGGAAACAAAAAGAAAAAAAAACATTCCGGTAAAAATCTATTAAATAACAATCAATATTATACAGAAGTCGTAGACTATAATAATGGCATGTTTGATGGGAAACATTTCCATTTAAAAAAAAAATGGATTAAAAAAAAGAGATTATGATGATTTTATCGAAAAACAGAGAATAAATGGAAATATAGCTTTAAAAAAAATAAAATTTAGAAGTTATGGATTTGGAGTTTTTATATTTTTCCTTTTTTTTTTGTTCGGAATAGGTCTACCCATACTAGAAGGATTGGGGTATTGGAAACTGCAGGTAAGATGCTTGTAGGTAGTTCAGGTAATAATTTAACATGGTTTGGGAAGTTTTAAAAAATATAGTAAAATATTAAAATTATCAGAAGCAGCTTATAAGATATTACCGAATGTACTACTTTTCGTTTTTTTAGCTGTTATAATTGTAATAGCAATTCCTATAATCTTAAGAAATAATGAAAAATATAAGAAAATTAAATTGATGATGGAGCAAAATGAATAAAACGAAATATACATCTTTATTTAACAAATCTATTAATATGAAGTAATATCTGTAATATCATTAGTGATATATTTTTAACAAACGTAACTATACCTATAACAATTTTATAGATGCAAGTGTATAAATATTGCGTTTTTGATACAGAACCGTAATAAAAATTGTATTCTTCACTTTTTTTATGAATTTGATTGTTTCGTTATTTTTGAATATATATTTTAAATTATTATTTAATATTAATTAAGCAAATATGGTATAATATATATATTTCTGTATAAAAACATAATTAAGATAAAAATATTTTTTTGAGCTTTCAAATAAATATATAATCGAATAATTGATACAATTTCACAGAAATGTGATAATTTATATTTGTACTAAAATTTGCTTCTTTTAATTTTATATCTTGTAATAATATAAAATTATAATTTTTCAGATTATTAAAATGTTGTATAATTAGCAAGGAATTAAAAATAAATATGTCTTGTTTTGTATTTAATAAAAAGAACTAAATGTATTGTGGTGAATTGATATATATATATGTGTACATTCGCTTAAAAAGGGCTTAATATTTATTATGTGAAATATGATTTATGATAAATTGCAACAAACATATTTATTGAAAAATCTCCTTAATACCTTTTAGTATTTATCTTATCGTAAAAAAGTAAAAGTATGAATATATTATGAAATAATATCTTTTTTATTTATGGACTAATTGTAACTGTTTACTCATTTAGGGATATTATATATTTAAAATTAAATAAATAGTTAAAATGATTTATCATATTATTATTATTATTCCTAATTGTAGGATTAATTAAATTCCGTTAAAATCAGTTATGCATATATTAATTTGAAATTGGATAAGCATATGTTGTATACTTTGTATTTATATCTTATGTCATTAAGTGATTATACTAATGAATTAGTTTTAAACATATATAATTTGTTAATACGAGAAAAATTTTTTTATTTTTTTTTATTTTTTTTATATTTCTAATAACTGTATAATGCTAAAAATGTAATATATATATATCTGTAAAAATCTAAATTATCATTAAAGATATTCAAAATAATTATATATTTTGTAAAAACATTTAATAATGTATAGGTATTTATCTTTACATTTATAATATATTCATGGTTTTATATAAATACATAAGTAAAGATTTAATATTATTTTGTTAATAAAAAGCGATACATATAGTTTATATTTACCAATAAGAACTTATTCATATTTATAATGCTCATTTTTTAAATGAATTAAAACAAAAAAAAATACGAATTATTTTTTTGTATACAGTTCATAAATACAAATATACGTTCTAAGTAAGGGTTTGCACGTTAGTATTCAGGTTATTTCTAAGTACTGTCCAACGTTTGTTACTGAAATTTTAGTTTTGGTATTAAGTGTTTGTATGTAAATTATTAATATCGTGTATGACAAAGTTGCTCTAGAGTATAAGTTTATACATACTTTTAATATTCTATTTTTACATTTACGTAATTTCTGAATTAATTCTGTTTCACAGGCATTAATTTTATTTGAATAATGTATTAAAATGTTAAGAAAATTATATAGGTGCTTTTATCATCTATTGTATAAAAAAAATAAATTATTGAAACAATGATATTCTAATAATAATATATATATTGAAATATTAATATATATGATTACTTTTATTTTATTATATAATATTAATATTTCTTCTAAGTATATACATATTTTTAAAAAGAATAAAATAATAGGTTATATGGGATAATTTAGTAACAATTTATTTACAGGTAATATAAATTAAGCTTAATTTAAAATAGTAATTTACAAAAATTATTATACAAAAATAAAATATTACCATCTATTTAAATATAAATATATATTATTGTATAAATTTTGTAGTATCCAGTAAATTAAATTTTTAAAATATTTTATAACTGATTAAAAAATTAAGTGCCCTAATTAATATAATATAAATGAGTGTAAGAGATATGATTTATTTAACATTATTAATATTAGATTATTATGCTAATTAATATTATATAACGTTAAATTCCACTTTTAGTTAAAAAAGTTTACAAAATTAGAATTATTAATATAAAAATATTTCTAATATTAGTTGTTATTTAATTACAGAGTAAATTTATTACCTATATTCTCTACATTCTCTATTTTACATGAATACCGTGTTTGGATATATTACGTATTCTTATATTTTTATTTTTATTTATTTATTTGAAATCATAAAGAATTATTTAATTACTCTACCATATTAAATAATTAAATTATATATTTTGAATATTTATAAATGAATTCAAGTTTTTTTATTTTAATAAAAATAATATTTTTAAGAGTAGAATAAAGGTAAGAATTATATTATATACTACTATAAATATTTTTCTTTGTGTCTGTTGTTAAAAATATTATGAGTACATTTTTTTTTTTACGTTTTATGGAACAAAAAAAAAAATAGAAAAAAATATTAAATAAATAAAAAATTATTATACATTATTAAAAGAATATTATACTATCGTTTATTTATTCATTCTTGAATAAGTTATGTTATTAAAAAATTATATCATGGATCAAAAAATTAAGTTACTTTTTTTTATTAAAATTTCTGCGTTTATCCTTATATCTTGGATGTGGAATTTAAGCAATGAGATGGTCTAATGATGTTATTTGAGAATATTTGAGTTATTAAAATTTTTCTTGTTTTGTGTTTATTGATAATATTTTTTGAAATAAAATTTTATATTTTTTAAATTACATATGTTACTTTGTTTTTTTAGAGTATATTTAAAAAGTCCTTGAGTATGAAATGCAACCCTGGAAAAAAATTAGATGCAGTAGAATACAGGATATTAACAAAATATAAACAGGATAAGGATTCACGTGATGTATGTTTAAAAGAATATACACCAAATTGTGGATCGAATGAAAATAAAGATATATCTATTAATGGAAAATGGGCCAAAACAAATAATAAACTTTCAAATATAGATTCATCAAAGAGTGCAAAAGACCATAAACAATTATGAAATATAAGTCTTGTATATTTGAATCAAAAAAATATTCCCATATGGAAAAAAAAATATTCAAAGAACTTGATTTGAATATTTTCTTAAAAACAATAGAACAATTAGTGATAAGACTTACAAAAAAATAATACTTAAAAAATACGGACTACGATTTGCTTTTCCTTTACTATTATTTTTGTTATTATTCTTATCACTAATGCTAGATTCATTTATGAATCTTGGACTTATGAGAGGGCTATATAGTATATTGAGTTTATACGCTGGTGAAGGTTGGTCCAAACCACTGCGTAAAGTGCTTAGTGATGAACGTTTTAAATGGCTTTTCGAGTCTATGAAAAAAGTAAAAGTAGGAAAAAATGGATCTGAATGTATGGAAACATATGTTTACATTCCGAGCTTTTTTAGATTGATAATATATGTTATACCTTTCATTATTTTTGGTGTTACACTTATATCACGCACTATTTATTACCACAAAAAAGTGAAAAAATATGAAAAAATTAAATTTAAGAAAAGGTAAAAAGAATAATTAGAAATATGTTTAATTTTAAAATAATTCTCTATTATGATGCAGTATCTATAAAATCATTGCTTATATAATTATCAAATATATATATAATTTTTTATTTTTTAAAAATATGGCTATTTTTGAAGTGACTTTATGATATATAATAGAACAAAATGATGTTCCTACATTTTTTGTAATTGTGCACTTTATAATATTTTTAAAATTATATTATAATGTATTGTTGCTATTAAACTAATTATTATGGTTTAATATATACTTTATAGTATTTGAATAAATTTTTATAAAAAACATATATATATGGGTTAAATTAATATACAAAGGGAAAATTCTTATAATTTTAGTAAAATGTGAAAATCTATAATTGAAATAAATATATAATTTTCTTTTTATAAGTTAGTCTAAAATGATTATATTTTGAGTTTCTTAAGAAAATGTATTATTTGTTTTATTTTACCAATAAATGTGTCTTACTTTTTATTAATAAAAGAAAATGAAGTATTCTGTCCATTGATATGTATATATATTGTTTTTTTACTAAAAAAAAAACTTAATATTTATTCTATAAAATATCTATTATGATAAATATAAAACATAATTACTCTAAAGACATATTTAATGTACTTTTTTACATTATTGCATACTCTAAATTAGAATTTATATATATATATTAAAATATATCTTTATTATATATCAAATATTTATAATTATTTACTAACTTATTAATTTTAAAACCTTATATTTATAGAGTAAAAAATATTTATTATTTTATTATTATGTTTAATTGTGATGTTAAATCTTTTTTGCAAAAAACGAATAAAGTATATAATATATTCAGAATTTATTTATAATAGAATTATATAGTTTTTTTTATTTTTTACATTATTAAAATATTAAATTAGTGAATTGAAATTATTCATATATAATTAGATAATATGTATAGATTTTTTTTTATTAATGGTATAATTTTAAATATGTATAAATGTATGTAAAAAGTTATGTTATGTTAAGTGGTCGTTAAATTAAATGTATGTAATATTCGTTTACTTTATATGAAGAAGATAAATTTTTATATATATTTCCTATTTTCTATGTCTATAATTATATTAAGAAAAAATATTATTTTAAAGATGTATAAAAATAGATGTATTTTATAATGAAAACTTTTTATTAATATGCATTTATGACGTTAATTTTTTATATAAAATAAGAGCAAAATACATTAACTGTTTTTTTTAGATAATTAATAAGTACATAACATAGTTTATCTCGGTTAGATAAACTTTGAAATGACCTATTTAGAAAATTATTCTATTTTTTTAACACGTTATAATTAAATAAGCTTAATGTATATTATTTTTCATGCAACACTTGTGCTAATATTATTCCTTTGTTATATTTGCTTTTATATAGATTTACACGAAAATGGTGTTATAATATTAATATATATTTTAGTTATATTTACATAAATTTTAAACATAATTGTCTTGTAAATTAAATAAAGCATGCATAATGTTCTGTAAAAAAGTATACATAGGTCATATAAAAAATCAGACTAGCTCATGTGGAAAAATGTACATAAGGAAAGTGAAAATATTGTAATTAAGAGTTTTAGTAAAAATTGGTAATACATTTTTTTTTTTAATATTAAGTATTATTATATTATAATAAAATATTTCTTTCTATGTATATATGTACAGAAAATAATTATACTTTCTTTTTTTTTTTTTTTTAATTTCCCAATAAAATCTATAAAAATAATATTTAGTAAAGCTATCAATTCAGTTTCCTGTGGTACCTGTTCAATTAAAAATTACAGAAGCATTAAATATATCTATATGTGTGAATCTGAAATTAAGAAATATTTTTAATAACTTAATGTTTATTACTTATTTTTATTTTCATATATGTTATTTAGGATTCCTGTTAAATTAATTTTTAAATTGTTTCTATTGAGATAAAATAAACACTTGTAAATATATATTTATGTCATTTTTCATTTGAAATATTTGGTCATATAAAAATTTTCGATGCATATATTTTAACTGTTCTAAAAATTTCACACGTAATATATGTATATTTTATAAAATGTCGGCTTCAGGGGTGCAATTAAACTTTAGTTATTTAATAAACTTATATATGTTAATTAGAGGTGAATACGATATCTTAATTAAGTTAAATAAATAAATTTATTTAAAATATACTATGCTTTTTTTAGTTAATTATTATTATTAAATTAATAATGCAACATAAACGAATGAGTACATATATCAACTTTCCGTTTTATACATTTTATACATTTGGTTGTTTTTAATGAATATATAATAATTTAACTGTGATAATAAAAATATTATTATGTGTATAATAATTAATATAATATCGTTTTTGATTATTTCTATTATGAATGCTTTAGTTCCAACTGCTACAAAACAGTATAAAATAATTATTCTATGTTATACGAATAAGAAAAAAGCACACTTAATATATTTAATGGACTTACTTTATTTGATAACATACACTAATATAATTCATAATTATTATGTATTCGTTTGAAATATTTCTTAATATAGGTACTATTATATATCATATTTAAAAAATAATATAACATTTAAATAGAAAAAAAAAAAAATTAACAAAAATTTATGTGTTTTCAATTAATGTAGTAATATAATTTACGGAAAAAAACATGTAAACAAATAATATATTCATATCTTATAAAGTATTATGTCGTTAATTCCTATATTCTAAATGGTTAAAGGGGGCTATAATATTCTGTTTTTCATTGTATAATCTGCTGTTACGAATATGAACTACAGTAATATATTCTTTAAAATAATTATTAATTAATTAAAATAAGATAATTTGTTAATATAATAAAACAGTTAGATATTATATAATATAATAAAATAAGGAAATGTTTTGATTAATTGTTGTAATGTTAAATTTAGTAGCTTATTTTCTTATGTATAACAATTTATTCGAGACGTGTTTTCTGCGTTAAGTTGAGAAATAAAATTATTTTAATATTATTATTTTTATCAATTATAGAAAAATTATTTACCAACAACAATGAATGTGTTTTTGTTTGATTGTATAGTTTTTTTTTTCTTTACTTATATTTCGTTGTAGTTATTTTAATATTTTTTTCATTTTATTCTAAATATATTGCTTAAGCTTTATATATCTCCATTACACATTTATACTTATATTTTCAATTTTTAATATTTTATGAAGAATTTGTAAATGTTTCCAGGTATATATAAGTTACTAATATATATTACTTATGTGGATGTATGTGTAAAACGTTCTTTAATTCATTTTTTTATTACTCCTTCTTACATGACACTTATACTTTCTTATTTTACCTAATTATTATGTTTATCTCTTATATCTTTCTTTTTGATTCTATTTTCTAATGTTTTTTTTTTGTTCGGTAATTTATGTGTGAAAAATTATAATTGAAAAAAATGAAACTATTAAATTTTAAGTAAATTAAAATGTAGAGATATATTGAAAAAAAAAGGAAAAAGTAGAATTATCGTTTTTCTATTGTGAAAAAGTCACTAAAAAGTGAATGAAGTGCTTAACTATTATAATAATAGTTGTAATATATAAAATAATCATTAAATATGTTAGTTTACTTTCTATTTTTGGTATAATAGCTGTTGTGTCCTTATATATATTTGAGTGTTCATGTAGATATTTTAAAGAAAAAGAAAACAAAAAATAGAGAGAATTAACAATATATACATTGTAAATATAGGGATGTGAATATAATGAACAACATACTATTTTTTTTTTTACTTACATTTTTCTATGTGAGGAGACCATAATCTTTGCAAATATAAGTTAATCTAAAAAAAGTGACAACAGAAAAAAATGAAAACAATATAAGAGAGACTACGCGCACGTAAAATCAGAACAAGTGCGAACGAGAAATCTAAATGAAAAAAAAAGGAAATAAAATATAATTAGTTATGATAACAAATATATAAGTGTAACGTACATTTTAAAATATTTTTTTTTTTTACTTTGTTTTCCTTGGTGAATAGTGCATTAAAAGGATTTTTTTTTAAAAAAGTAAGATGTATATAACTATTAATGATTCATGATAAAGAATCATGAAAAGGAAAACATAAAAACAAAAAGGAAGATTTACTGTTTACAATATTTTTTTACTTTATGTTTTCCTAAATTCGTTTGTAGAGGCTAAAAAGTGCGAAGATAAATTTGTAATTATTTAATCCATAAGGACTTGGGGATATGAAAATTGAAATCTATTTCTTTCGAAAATTTTTTGTGTCCTACGTGTTTATGCACGGTGAACATGCGTGTTTAAATGCATACATGTATATGTGGATGTATGTGCATCAGGTAGACAGGATTTTTTGCCTATTCATTTGTTTCTACATATATGCCTTTATTTATTTCATAAGAGGAATATTTCTTTATATACCTAGTAGAATACTTTGCATTATTTGCTCATAATTTTAAAGAGTGCATGAAAGCTCTTTCTTCTTGTCAGAGTGCACATGATAAAATTAGATCAAATAAACTAAATGAAGTGCATTTTGTATGATATTCTCTACCTTTTTCCTCTTACGAGATAATTTTAGCAATTTCTTATTGACTGAGTTTCATGCGCATATGTGTAAATTTTATTTTATGTTAATATCACCATGATAAGTATACTTTTATACAGAAGATAATGTGTACAAAGATCACTTAAAACAAAATAAATCGAATAATATATTTATCGTTGGAAAGTAAGTTCATATAGATAAATGAATGAAATAGTTTGTGTACCTAAATAAGTGAATGTATGTGTACAAAGAACAGCATTATACAAGAGTGCATGATTATTTATGCACATAACATGCACGTATATATGTATATTTTTACTTTTGTTTTCAAGTATTAGCTTTCGTTGTGTTAGAATATTTACGTTAACAAGTCATAAATGAATACACATGCATAAATATTTATATATAAACTTTTTTATTTTGGCCTTTTTTTTACAAGTACATAAACACTTTAGGACCTAATGTGCCACATTGTAGACGAGTCTATGTAAAAGTTTATGAATATAGGATATAATAAGGAAATTAATGAAACTCTGATAAATGACAAGGGATTATATAAGCAATGAATAAAGTTTACTGAAATAGCTATTTAACTTAAGGATGTTAATAAAGTAAAAATATATGACGTACTATGTAAACCTCATGAATGTAGCGTAGTATAAATTTATTAGTAATAGAGAAGTTTCATTTAGCACAAGCCTCATTTTATGTTGCGTCAAAAGTTCAAACGTACATTTTACTATATTTACTAGAGAATTCTATAAAGAGTGTTAATTAGTACATTAATCGTAGGCATTATGCCAACCAATACACGAATTAATTCAAATTTGTAAAGTGTAAAAACACAAAGGAAAAAAGTAAAAGTTATTAGTTTGTCATAGTGCTATGAAACAAAATTTGTGAATACACATTGATATACATATGACTAATAAGGACTTACGTACATATGCATATGTATATAATATTCATGGTCTATAAATAAGCATGTAAGGAAGTATGTACATGTAATAATGAAAAATGTAGACAAACAACTTGAGTATGCAAATTTGCATATAAAATATTAATTCATATGTAACTTAAAAAAGTTATACCATGTTTTCTGTAACTTTTTTTTTTTTCTGTTAAAATAATATTAGATTAATGTATATAACTTATTTGTAATATGGAACTTTTATTTAAGCTTCAACAAAATAAATTAATTAGAAAAAATAAATGCCATTAAAATTAAAGACCAGAATGAAAGATACTTGTTAAAGATCATAAATGTCCTTATGTACGAAATTATTTTAGCATATGTTAGTTTGTGAAAAATATTTCAGTAGCCCGAACAGTAGTATTAGTACTGTAGAAAATATTTGTGAGTTCTATAATAGAAATAACAGTAAAAATATTAGTTAATGAAAAAATAGGAGAATAGTAATTTAATTGAAAATATATATAACATAAATTAATTAATATTTAAACAAAATATTAAAATAAAAAAGGTTATATGCCTTATTTTTATTATAATATTAAGAATTTGTTAGTTTAAAAAAACATAATTTATTATTACGAAATTTATACTTATGTAAAATGAATGTTACAAATGATATTATATCTGCAATGATTTAAATTATTAAGTGATTAATATAAATATATATGAATTAATATATATACATATATAAAATAAATATATGTATTTATTAATGCTATATATTGTTGTTCTATACCCTCACTTAGGACTTCATAAATTATTTGAAGATAACTGAAAACTAATTATAGTTTATTTTTTCATTTAATTGAATATGCATAATTAATTAATTTAAATTTTCGTTAATATTTTTTAAAAAGTAAACATGAATAAAATAATATAGGAAATCGTTAATGCTGTAAAAATTACCAACTATATTAATTACATGGAATTTTAGAAGATAACAAATAAATAAAAGTTTACATCTTTATATAATATTTTTCGTTATATATTCATCATAAAAGAATGTATTGTTTATTAAGTAGCTCTGATATAATCTTTTGTATAATAGCAGTTTTGAAAATTTTAACAAAGTAAGCGATATACACATAGATGAAGTATTAAAATCCTAGAACCAAGACTCCTTTTAAATGTACTTATATCAATATTTATACTTTATGAATATGAAAGCACAAGATAAAAAAATAATTGTATTATTTATGTTAAATACTGTAATATAATATGTGTTATATAACATAATAAAATTTTTAAGATTTTACTTATTTTTCTTTTATTTAGTTTTTTTTTAGAAAAATAATATGCTAACATAGATTATTATCAATATATTATTATACAATGAAACAATATATTTAATATATTAAATTATTATAAATATCTAGATTCACTATATTCTACAAACTGTATAGTACTATGCTATTTCTTCTTATATAGGTATATTTCAAATAAATATAACTTATTTCTTTTCATTTACTTAAAAGGAATCATTTAATATATAATTTGGAGTAATATTTATTTATAAATTAATAAAAAATACGCACAATCTTATCTTCTCCATAGAGTTGTCAAATAAAAAATAATGCATTCAGAATTTTTCTAAATAGTATTATAAGTTATTTTATTTATTATCTTTTCGTATTTCTTATTTATATCGTTTTATGTTCTAAATTATTTTATATAAAATATTTTTTTTATGGTAGTTTTTTTTTTTAATTATGGTATTTACTAACAATATTTTTTTTCTATATTTACTTTTTTATTCTTTTTTTCAATATTTTCATATCTATAGAAATTATAAATTTATATTTCTTTCAAAAAGAAAAAATGGAATAAAAAAAAATACGAATTTCATGCTTCTTAAATTTAGTAAATTTTATTTTAGTCATAATATAAGAATATGTTTTTATTTAATTAAATAGAAATTTTATTATTCTACATTAACAATATGATACGAATATATAAAAAGGTTAGATTGGATAGTACATTTTAAAAAATGAATACTTTGTGTGTCAATTAAAATCTGTAATGATATTTCTAAATTTTTCTTTTATAAATATTCTATATGTCTTAGTTGTATGGCAGATATTAAATTATATTTTGTGCTAAAAGAAAAAACTTGTCTTTTTTTATTTTTATTAGTTTATCTCTTGAATACTATTATATGTTATAAAGTAATCTTATATTTCTCAATTATAAAATAATGCTTAAAGTTTATAACATGTACAGCTAACAAATATTATTACTAGGAAACTTAGTCAAAATGTAATAACTATAATCCTAATATATGACAATGCAACTATTCTCTTCGGATATTTTTTATTCATCCTAATTATAATATAAAATAAAAAAGGCCACGAAGAGTTATTTTATTTTATTTTTTTGAAAAATATTGATAACAAAAATTTTTAATTGTTCTTTTATACTATTAAAACATATATACATTTTGAGAATTCACTAATAAAATTAGTTCTACGAAATATTGTTATATTTTATATTGCATTTTTTATAATGAAAATTATTGCAAATGTTTAAAAAAATATTTATAAAATTATCTTTTCTTTTTATCCTTTATATTTGTATTTTAATTGTGAATTCGCTACCATTTTAACTAAATTTAATAAAATAGAAACGCATTTAACTATGTTCTTCTATTAATAACATATATATATATATCGAAATTTGTACCTGCTTATAAAAGTTTGAAATTAAATAATTCCAACGTGAATAAAAAACACAAATATTTTATTTTATTTTATTTAAAACGTTTATATTTATCTATTTTATATGGATAAAATATTATATCAATAATGAGATATACAAATAACATGAAGAAAAAATTTGTTTATATTTTTTCCTGCTTTATGTTACATATATATATATATATTTTTAAGAAAATTTCCTCTGTAGCAAATTTAAAGCAATATAAATAATAAAAATATTTACATTTCGTTATTGGATACCTCTGATTTATCTTTAGATAAGTAGAACTGTACAAAAGGAAATTAAGGCTCAAGAAATGTTATATTATTATGAGGAAATGAGAAGGTAACAAATAATATGGGAATAATAATACATTATTTGGAAAATGATATTATGATTTAGACAATGAGGATGATAGTGCTAAATCAGATTGTCATGGAAAAGATTAGTTAAATTTATTAATTCTGGAACAATATCCAATAAATTAGGAAAAGTATTGATGTGTGCTATATGTAATTCATTTGCATAGACAGATAAATTTAATTTGAAATAATATTATATGAAGTATATATTTCTATATAAAAATACAGCAATGTAGCAATTATACCTAGAAAAAAAGTTTAAAACTTATAGGGCATATGACTTTCGCTATTTCATTTACTCCATAGAAGTCGTTTGTAGTATTTAAATTATCTTTTTTATTAGTTATAACATCATGCAATTTGTTAAATAGATGGTGATAATAACTAATAAGATAATATTTTATTTCAGTGGAAGAGGATACAACTGTATTGTTCTTAGCTACTTTATTATGTATTTCAGTGTATATATATGTACATTTAAAATTTTTAGAATAAACCTTAGAAGTAGTAGCAAATTAAATTAAAGCATAGTTATAATTGGTATATTGTTATCAGAAATACTTTTTTTAATGATCTAAGGAAATTTATATTTATGATTAATGAAATTGTGTTTAAAAAAAATTAATTCTTGTATTTTGACAATTTGTTTTTACGAAACATAGATATTAAACAAATTTATATTGGTATAGAAAAGTAAAAAATTATATAAAAAATATTTATAACAGTTCCAATGTTTCTATATTAGTATTAGTACTTTAATTTATTTTGGGGAGTAATTTAATATTGTGGTATAATATATATATGCAATATATTTTTCGGATATATATAAATGTTAAATTGATATTTGTCAGTACTTACAGTTAACGTAGGTTTCTTATATATAATTATTATATGTATTAAATGTTTCATGTATATTTTTATTATAACAAAAACACAATCGTTAATATAATATAAAATTTTGCAAATTATATGATTATTCTGATCTAGTAAAGTAATTTATATTTTTAAATATTATACGTTTTTTTTATGCTTGTGAATAATCTTTTCAATGATTATTTTTTAAAATTCATTATATATTTCTTTTAATTTTAATGTATTACATGGTTTTTCGTTCACCAAATCTACATCCATGGGTTCTTTTATGGTCATATGTATATTTCATTTAAAGGTAAACATAGTAGTTCATATTTATAAAATAATTATTATGACTGTTATATGTTTCATAACTTATTTTATTTAAGAATACTTTAATAAATTTCTATATTTTTTTCATAGTTCAAGTATGAAATTATGATTAATTAATAATATGATTCTCCTTTAAAAAATGAATTATTAATAGAACATGATCAATTATTAAATTCATGAATCTTTATATTTAAATGAGAAACTAAAAGAATATTTCTTATTTCACTTTTTATCTTATATAATTGTTAAAGTTAAAACTTTTTTAAAAATTATTAAAAATCTATGTACAAATTTATTGATATAAAATTATATTCATTATTACACCTAACGGCACTAAACAAGTATATTATTATACCAAGAATATTTTTTTGTTTATACATTAATTGTTTCATGCTTTATTTATTTAAGTATTATATAATGTTTTTTTTTTTTTTTTTTAAATATATATTAAAATAAAAAATAAAATAAAATAAAATAACTCGATATATTTACAAACTTTACATTTAGAAATAATAATACATATTAAATTTGATTAAATAATATAAGCCTCAAAAATTATTTTACAAAAATAAAAGATGATTCCTTATTTGCCTTTGAAATTTATATCTTTTTATTATATTTTGGAATTTGTTATAAATTTGATGTTTTATATATGTTACAAAAGATAAACGAATGAATATGTTTATGCTGTACCTAATTTCAATAACAAAATTACTATAAAATAAAAATCTATAAAAAATATTTTTTTCATTTATTACTTGCACCATCATATTGTTATAATAATTAATAGTTTTTAGGAATAACCAGTTTTTCAAAAATATAATGTTTATGAAATTGGAAACATTGACAAGAAGACATAGTGAAAAACAGTAATGCTTCTCTTGATTTATGAAGGTATGTATTATCTACATTCTCTATATTCTATATTATACATATGATATATACCTAGAAATATTAAGTAATTATATATTTTTCATTTTATTTTGGAATGAATTAATAAAAAAGAATTTTGATTATTTTATTATATTAAATAAATAA